>NC_048228.1:1003429-1026055 GCF_002007445.2 Ailuropoda melanoleuca
AGGGGGGGTCCTCCAGGTGCCGGGCCTGTGAGGGGCTTCCTTGAGACCAGGGGCCCAGGTGCTCTGGCCGAGCGACTACTCCATCCACCACTTGGTGGCAGCAGATGCCCAGGGCAGCCTGTCGGCTCCTGGCCCTGCAGAGCCCAGCACCGTGGGCCCCGTGGTGGGCCCCTGCGTGACCCCCACCCTCACCAGGGCTGGGATGTGTGGAGTGTGCTGGGGGCTGGGTGGCAGAAACTCCCCTCCATAGACTAGCAGATGTCACTTGGGGTGTGGGGACTCCCTGGCTCTCCCCAACCCCAGCAGCTTTGGGGCTCTGCTCTGTACCCCCTTCCCCAGCGGTTCCCACAACACGGTTCCAACGTCCTCACCTTGGCCCCTCTGCAAGCCACCATCCTGCCCTCCCCTAGTCCCGGGTCTTGGGCATCCCCCTCACTGCACACTCCAGTCCCAGGCCCCCCATCCCTGAGTCAAGGTCATCCTCCTGTGGCACTGAGGTCACCCTTCATCCAGTTGCCAGCGCAGACCTCCACAGCAGGGACAGGCTCGTTCACCAAACACTCCCTGAATATCTACCTATGTCGGATTGTTCTAGATCCTGGAGACCTCCAGGGGAGGGAGACGGGGTCCTCACCCTCAGAACCTGCCAACCCACCAAAAACAGAGCCCATGTCCATAAACGAGCAGAGCCACCACGCAGGGCGGTCCCGGGAGTCCCTGCAGGATGTGGCCTGCAGCCAGGCCTGCTCCCGGGTGAGGGCAGCCCAGACGTGAGTGCTCCCAGGTAGGGCTCAGTGCAGGTGTCCAGCAGACCCAGGACTACCAAACAGCTTGTGTCGGGGGCTCCCAGACACGGTCCCACGGGCCCCGCTCCCTGACCGAGAAGGGCAGAGCAAGGCATTGGCAGGGAGGGGTCTCAGATGGACCCCGGACGATGGCCCTGGCCTGGGGGCAGGTGCCCCAAGTCCGGGTTGGCCTGATGGAGCTGGGCGGCAGCCTATGGCACAGAAGGTGGGGGGCACCCTGCTCCTTGGCCTTAGCCAGCCTCGGGGGGCCTTGTTTGCCCTTGGCTGCCAAGGGCGAAGCCCGGGCCCCCAGGCCAGGCCTGCACTCACTGGTAGAACAGAGGCCCTAAGGGCCTGGCCTTCTTGGGGCAGCCGAGCGGAGCCATGTGTGCAAGCTGTCCTCCCGGGGGCTTCTCCTCTCTGGTTTCGTCTGGCTGCTGAGGATTAACTCCCCCATCAGGGCTGGCACCTACGGCCTGGGACACTTCCGCAGAGCACACTGCTTGGGGAGCAGCCCGGCGCCGGCAGGTGCTGGCGGCCGCCAGGAAGCCTCGCCCCCGTCCCCGCGGCCACTGCTAACCAGACAGACAGCTGCTTGCTGCCCCTGCCCCTGCCCAGGGACCTTCTGGAGGTGGAGTGGAGCGCAGACGACCCCGACAGACCCACCTTGTCACAGCTGTCCCGGCGTCACCGGCAAGACGCAGCGGCGGTGCTGGGGCTGGAGGTCGAACAGTTGAGCTTGGTGGAAGGGCTCACGTTTTCCAAGCCACCTGCTGTGGTGACAGGCAGATAGTTTCTGATTGGGACTGACACTGGCACTGCAGACAGATTTTTCATGAGCCAAAATTCATGTTTACAAAGACCGTTTCAGCCAGTCCAAAGAGGTCCCCCTCGGGCAAAGCAGCAAGTGCTCCAGGGGCGGGGGGGGGGGGGCCCCCCCGGGCAGCCCAGATGNGTGCAGCCTAGATGCAGCCCCCTCTCCGCTGTCCCTGGCTTCATCCACAGGGAAGTGAGGACAATGTGGGCGATGACCTAGACCCCCCTCCCCGCCGAGGTGCCCGTCCCAGCGTTGGACACGTGTGGCCAGCCAGTCAGGGGCCTCCCCCTGCCCAGCGCCTTCCACTACCAGATGTCTTGGCTTCCGGTGTTCTCAGAGCCACGGTGGGAACGGGTTCCTTGCTCCTCTGACCAGGATGCCCCTGGGAGCCCCGCCGGACTCATGCACAAGGCAGGGCTTGAGCCTTTGAAAACCTGTCAGCCAGATCGTGGCCTGGAGCCAGCTGAGGTGCTCCAAGCCCCACTGAGCTTCTCTGCACCCTCCTTGGATCTTGGCCAGGCTGCTTCAGCCATCGGGCCACAGTGCAGATGGGGTCAAGACGGCATGGATGGGCAGAACGGGGACTGAAGCTGGAGGGTAGGACCTGGAAAGCCCTAGGAAGCAGAGTGGCCTTCCAACTTCTGGTGACACCGGCAGCAGGTGGCGCGTGTGCTCACAGAGGGGGCTGCCACCTCCAGTGCCCTGTGGCCCTCAGGGCGCCCTGGCTGTGCCTGCTTACCAGCTGAGGACAGCCTCGGAAGTGGGGCTGCCTCCGCCCCAGAGCCGGGCCTGCAGACAAGCACAGACAGTGGGTGACACCGGGCTGCACCTGCCAGCCGGTGTGTGCCAGGCTGGCCAGAGTGGCAGCAGCTCTTGTGGGTGTGCGGAGCGCCCGGCAGACAGGCCGGATTGCAACAGTTGCCTGGGAAACGTGGCAGGGCCCGTCGGGCAGCCGCGTGCATGTGTGGGGCCCACTCGCTGGTTCGGAACAAGGGCCTCGGCCCCTCCTCAAGGTGTCTCCCGCCCACAGCAGATGGGCCTCCGCGGCTGAGACCGGCCCGCGCTCAGCAGGCTGGCACAGCCTCCCGCTGCACCCCGAAAGCCCGAAAACCAAGAAACAGCGGGGGAGTCGGCACAGGAGAGGTGGTGGCCCTGGCTCCACGCCCCTGGCGTCGCCGCCTCTCTCCTGGACGGCCCCCCTCTCCAGCGGTCCTTTAGAAGCTGGCCGTGGGGGCGCCTGGGTGGCTCAGTTGTTAAGCGTCTGCCTTCGGCTCAGGGCGTGATCCCGGCGTTATGGGATCGAGCCCCACATCGGGCTCCTCCGATATGAGCCTGCTTCTTCCTCTCCCACTCCCCCTGCTTGTGCTCCCTCTCTCGCTGGCTGTCTCTGTCGAATAAATAAAATCTTAAAAACAAAACCAAACTTTCACTTCACTTCAACCTTTGGGGCGCCTGGGTGGCACAGCGGTTAAGCGTCTGCCTTCGGCTCAGGGCGTGATCCCGGTGTTATGGGATCGAGCCCCACATCAGGCTCCTCTGCTATGAGCCTGCTTCTTCCTCTCCCACTCCCCCTGCTGTGTTCCTTCTCTCGCTGGCTGTCTCTCTGTCAAATAAATAAATAAAAATCTTAAAAAAAAAAAAAAAAAAAAGAAGCTGGCCGTGAGGTCCCCCCCTGCCCTGCCGGGCACTCCCCGCTCTGCCGCTGCCCTTGGCCCGGCCACGCCGGCCCTTCCTCTGTCCCACTCCACGCCGGCCGCTCGGGGCCTCTGCCCTCACCAGTTCACCCGCAGGCGCTCGCTCCTGCTGGCCCTTGGGCTCTGTTCTGGTGTCCCCACCACAGAGAAGCCTTCCGGACCCTTCCGAAGCTCCTTCACAGCCCCTCCCTCCACCTGGTGGGTGCCGCTGGGTCTTTCCGCTCCACAAGTGGGAATCGTAGGCTGGGGTGCTGTCTAGCTTCCCAGGAGGTGAGCCGACACCCTGCCCCCAGAGTGCCCCCAGAGCCTCAGGGGGTTCCAGCCCAGAGGGACCCAGACTGAACTAGTCAGCCAGTCCTGAGGGTGAGCCGGGGGTGGGGGACGTCTCCGGGGCTCCCCCTGTGGGGAGTGGAAGTCCGGCAGAGACCAAACTTGGGGATATTGGGGGTTAAACGGTGTTGAACGAAATTCCGTGTCTGCTGGGAACCTGTGACTGTGACCGAGTTTGGAAGCCAGGTTTTTGCAGATGGAATCCGGTTAAGATGAGGCCGTATTGGATTAGGGTGGGCCCTTGATCCAGTTGGACTGGTGTCCTCGTAAGAAGAGGGGAGCTTGCACAGAGCCACGAAAACACAGAGGCAAGGCCGGAGCCCAGCAGCCGGGAGCTCAGGAGTGCTGGGAGCCCCGAGAGCCGGAAAGGGGCAGGAAAGATCGTCCCCAGGGCCTTCCGAGGGAGCGGGGCCCTGCCCACACTTTCAGTTTGGACTTCTGGCCTCCACAGCCGTGAGAGGACGGGTTTCTGTGGCTTCAGGCGGCCAGACTCTGGTCATCTGTGTGGCAGGCCCGGGACGCTCTCCAAGCTGCCGGTACCAAGTACAGTCCGGTCACCTGGGGGCAGCTGGGCATCCCGAACCCCCCACTCACCCCTGAGTCCCACCAATCACCCCGCAAAGCAGAAAGTGTGGCCCAGAGCAAAGCCAGCTCAGCTGCAAACCCATGTGTCTCCTGGGAAGGGCCCAGGATGGGCGACCCTGGGCCAAGCCCCTGCTGGAGAGGCCGGCTTCTCCGATGCCTGCTTAGGGCAGGTCTGCTGCCTGGGGCCTCGGCTTCCTGAGATGCGAGCAGGTCCCTGTGCCTTCCAGGCCCCGGACCAGGACCACGGCCACCAGGGGCCCCAGCTGTGTCACCCCGACATCTGCCTATGAGAGCTCGGACCTGGAAAGCTCCCATCTCCTCCCCGGAGGTGTCCTTGGGCAGGCTGCCTGCACACCTGGTGTGGCCCACAATGCAGGGGGGTGTCTCCGTCAGAGGAGTTGCTGGGCCCCCACCTTCCCTCCTCCCCTCCTCACTCTCGAAGCTCCTTCCCTTCCCTTCCCCCTCTCCCCTGCCCTCCTCCCTTCTCCCTCCTCCCCTCCCCAGCCCTCCTCCTTTCTCCTTCCTTCTCTCCCTCCTCCCTCACCCCTCTCCTCCTCTTTCCCCTCTGTCTCCCGCCTCCCACTTCTCTTCTTTTCCTTCCCCTCGTCCCTTTCCCCTTGTTCTCCCCTCCTTCCTTTTTCCCCCTAACCTTCCTCCTCTCTGGCCTTCTGTATCTGAGGGCACAGAAGCCTGGGCCCCATGTGGAGACACAAAGGCTGGGTCAGGGGTCAGCGGACGGTTATTTGACCTCCCCCGCAATAACAGGTAGAGGTCTTTGGGGGCAGGGGTGGGGGCCACAGGCAGGGAGAGCTGCCTCTCTCCTACCCCACCCCCAGGAGTTATGGACCTGGAGTTATTTCACTGGCCTCTGAGTCTTACTGGGACCCTTTGGCCAACCAGAAGGCCAGGCTGCAACCAGGGGTCACGGGGTCACCAGCCTGCAACACAATGAGGGCCCCCAGTCCCAGCGGAGGGTCTGTGTCTCCCCTTTCCACTTGCCAGGTTTGGGACAGGAAGCTGGTAAGGACATAACCAGTTTTTGTCTGCTTTGGGGGGGAGGGCGGGCTGGCGTTCTGACCTGAGACCCTGGGCTTCACCCTCCAGGAGGCAGGAGCCGTGGGAACCCCCCAGGGCCCACCCACCCACTGGGCTTCTCCTGCCTTTGCTGCCTAGACCTTCCAGGCCTGGCCCACCCCTCAGGCCAGAGGGCGGCCCAGCTTCCTGAGGGTCCCATCTGAAGCCTGCAGGGGCTGTGTGGCCCGTGGGAGCCCGGACACGTGGGCTTGTGGACTCACTTGTCTGCGCTGCCTGAGCCGGAGCAGGGGGTGGGCACCCGGCAGGCAGCTGCCCACAGCCCCCTTGGGCCATCGAGATGGGCCTGCCCCACCTCCTGCTGCCTGCGTCATCCCCCCACCCCCCACCCCGGGGCCTCCAGCCCCTAAGCCACGTTGCAGACCTCAGTCTAGGATGCGTGGGGGAGGGGCCCTGGCCAGAGCAGCAGCCCAGGGAGACAGCCGGCCCCCCAGTCCCCGAGGCACCTTCAGGCCCATCTGGCCACTCAGAAGTGGGAGGGGGGTGCTTGCCAGTTGGAAAAACCCAGAGGGGAGGGAGAAGGGCACTGGGGTCTGGAACGTGCGGCTCCTTTGGGGTTGTTCTGGGGAATACAAGACGGCACAGGTGGCACCCCACTCCACTCCATGGAGCCCCCCCCCCACCCCCAGTCAGAGCTGGAAGGATGGACAGGACCAGCTGAGCGACCACAGAGGCTCGGCCCACAGCCCTCTCCTCCCACGCTGCCTCCGTCTTTTCCCACAGGGACTGCTGGGGCTTCCATGCGCCCAGACTCTCCTCGCACACACGGCCGGAAGGGTGTCCGCGGCTGGTGGCCTTGGTGGGGAGCAGTCCCGGCAGCCGCCGCACACGGGGTCACCCGGCTTGGCCCGGCACAGTCGACCCCTCAGAGAGGGGACAGGTGGCAGCTGGGGTCTGAGCAGCCCCTGGCCTCCCAGCTGTGGGGCTGGTGGCCCCAAGGCCCTGCCTGGGGTGGAGGTGGGGATAGGTCCCTGCTTTCTCAGAGCCCTACCAGGTGGCAGAGTGTGAGGCTGTGTCAGGGCCTGGGCGTGGGGAAGGGCGGCCAGGCCTGCTCTGTGAGCTGCTTCTCCCACACCCTGGCCTGTGAGCAGCCGCACCGAGGGGCCCGGGACCTCAGGCCGTGCTCACATCTGGGGCCCAGCCCCTGGGCCCAACACCAGCCCCAAAACGGAGAGGCTACTATTCTGCGCCATTTACAGACAGTCCTCCCGTGGCCCTGAGCCATCCGTTCCTGTGTCCTAGACCGCAAGACCATGAGCACAGAGCTGGGACTTGAACCCTGCCCTCCTTCACTGCTGCCCGGGGTCCAGGTCTCGCTGACTCAGTGGCAGCCAGGGGCCTTGCATAGGAGGGGCTGCAGTCACAGCGTGAAGTGAAGCGTGGGGTGCTGTGAGTACCCAGGAGACCCAGCCCAAGGCAGGGCCGACCACGAGGCCCACTCCTCACGTTTGGGGGCTCCCAAGCTTCGCCCTGGCTCCCTGCCACCCCTCCAGACCCTTAGGAGAGGAGTATCGTCCCCCTGGCTCTGCACCCACACCCAGCTGCCCCCTCATCTGCCGCAGTTGGCCTGCTGAGGCCCACACCCCAAAACCCCAGCTGCCTGGGGCCCACTGACTTGCAGCCGACAAACGTGGCCTATGATCCTCCCGGTCCCCAGCCTTGGGTGCCAGGGGCGCTCCTCCCGGGCGCCTGTCCTGGGCTCGGGCTGCAGTCTGCGGCAGAAGACACCGAGGGGCGCCTGGGGGGCTCCGTTGGCGAAGCGTCTGCCTTCAGCTCAGGTCGTGATCCGGGGTCCTGGGCTCGAGCCCTGCGTCAGGCTCCCTGCTCAGTGGAAGCCTGCCTCTCCCTCTCCTTCTCCCCCTGCTGTGCTCTCTCTTCCTCTCTCTCTCTCTCTCAACCTCTGTCAAATAAATAAATAAAATCTTTAGGGGGGAAAAAAAAGAAGATGACTCTGAAAGGAGTTGAACTAATACAGGCTCCCCCAAATCTCCTTCTTGAGGGGCTGTCCCCCACTGGGATGTGCACTAGGGTGGTCCGTTCCCCCCAACGAGCAGCTTCTCGTCCCCACAGAACAAGAGCATCTGGCTTTGGGGGGTGGGCAGAACAAGGAATAAGCCACCAAGCCAAGCGGACAGGGAGGATGCCGCTGAGGTCCTGGTCCACCTGGGCTTTAGGCCATGGGGCCCCCGTGGGGACAAAGAGAGGCCCCAGAGGCCTGTCACTGCCCAGCAGCCTTCACTGAGGGCCACAGCCCTAGGCCCACCGACCACCCAGCAGGCCCAGGTGCTGGTGGGTGCATGGCAGAGTGACAGCTGGGGCGGGTCCCCCTGCACTTGTCCCCACTGTCCAGTGCTTTGGGGAATAGCGGGCCACGGACCTATATGCCACTGACGGCTGACATCCTGCAGGACGGAGTGTGTGAGCCCAGCCTGGGCCGCACCACTTCCGCCGGCCGCCCCTGCCCGCACCGCCAGGCACTGTCCTCTCTCTGCTGGTCACTTGTCCCTGAGCTGCCTCCTGACACGTCCCTTCTCAGACATGCCCTTGCCATCCCAGCCTTTGTCGCCCTGTCGGCCCCTCCTCCCAGGTCGCTGGAAATTTACAGTAGCCCCGGGAAAGCATGAAAGAAGGCGGGTGCAATTAATCGGAATAATGTGTGTTGCTGTAACCCCACATACCTAAAACACCACGTTTCCAGGGGGAACCCACATATCCATGATCGGTGGGCTGTCGCCCCTTCTCTGGTTCACACTAGATGTCTGTGTGCGCTCGGCACGAGGAGCGCAGCTCCCATCGGCCACATGGCAAGTGCTTGGGAGCCACGTGTGGTGGGGGGTGGCCGTGGACGCAGGAGGGGGCAGGGGCATGAGGGGTCCGGGGAGGCTCTTGCCACGGGCGCACTGGAGCCCACGGTCTCTCTTGGGGCATTTTCTGCCACAGCAAGGCTGCAGGCTCCAGTGAGGGTCTCCTGACTGCCCCCCAAATACCATCTCAACGTGCAGTGATGTTTGCCCCCCGCCTTGGCCTTCTGCACCCCACCTGGGGGTGGGCCTGGGCCCTGGAAACGCCCTCCTCCAGGGAACAAGGGAGTCCCTCTGGCCTCACTTTCTCCAGATCTTCTCAGCCTGGCCTGAGAGCTGATGCCTCGGGCAGGGACGCAGAACCCAGGGGGCTGGCAGGGTCAGGTTCTGGTGAGGACCTTCTCCGGGGCGACAGGAGACCGACTTCTTGCTGTGCCCTCACATGGAGGAAGGGGCGAGGGATCCCCAGGCCCACTGATCCCGCCATGGGGCTCCTCCCTTATAACCTCCTCAGCTCCCAAGTCCTCACTGCCGTGGGGGGTGAAGCTTCAGCACCTGAATTCAAGGACATACATTTGCAGACCGTCCAGCACCGGCTCGGCTCCGGTGCTCTGCCCATTACCACTCAGGGTGGGAGCGGGGCCCCTAGAGCCGGGCTCTGATGCGCCGTCACACGCACATTGCGGAGCGAACATCCTTATTCCGTCCAGGCCCTTTGCCACGCTCACAAGACAGGTCATGAATTCAGAATTCTCAAGGAGAAAGTTCAAAGCGAAACTGTTTATCTTTAGTGAAAGGACAGTGGCCGAGGTGGGAAAGGGGCTCCCTTCCAGCATCTTCCATCTGGTATTACTTGGTGAGGGCAAGCCCCTCATTCCACCTGGTGCTGGGGGGCCCAACCAATCAGTAAAAATTCTGAGGTTGGAGAAGGGTGCGTTTTTCCCTGGGAAAACGCGTATTTGTGGGAAATACAATTGTCTTAGATTTGCTGAACGGGTGAGGGGTGCGGGCGGCTTCTCACCTGCTGTGAGGACCTGGGCCCTGAGCTCAGGGCAGGGCTCTGGTGGGGGAGATGGGCAGACCCCACGGAACATGGGGACCCAGGGAGGCCTGTTCCTGATGCAGGGCAGGACAGAAGGCCTCTCCCCTTGGGCATTCGGAGTGGAGCCCTCCCCAGCGGCCCTCAACCTTCTCGGGTGTGGCTGGAGGACACCGCGAGCCGGGAGCCAGCAGGACAGGGCTCGGTGCTCCCAGAGCAGCTGCGGGCAGAGGCAGGCATGGACGCCCACCCGCGGGCCCTGTCCTGGCTGCGGCGCTGCCCTCCTGCGCCCTGCCCCCCACCCGGGGCTTCCTCCTCGCTGCCTGTGTTCAGGCCTCAGCACTGCAGGGGCCAAACGGCCACAGATGGTGTGTGTGTTCACATGTTCACATGCATGTGTGTGTGTGTGTGTGTATGTGCTGTGTGTCTGCACGTGTGACATGATGTGTGTACGTGTCTTCTGTTGTCTTCCCCAGAACTGGATCCCTAGGCTCCTCCTGACTGGTGTTTCCCACAGGGGAAACTGAGGCTGGAGGGGCTCAGCCACATGTCCAGTATGTGTCTTCCAGTCATTTGGCCTCCAAGCTCCCGTTCCCATAGGGTGGGCCCCGTGGCGGGTCCCCGGCTCTCAGGGGAGGTCCCCAGGGGGAGCAGCCCTTGAAGCCCTGCCTCCCTGGTGAGAGCCGGCTATCAGACCAGCCTCCTGCCCTCCTTCCCCCCTCTCAACTGTACCCTCTCTCCCTGCCTTTCTCCCTCTATCCCCCCCTGGCAAGCAGACTGCAATCCAAACTTGTTGTTAACTTCTCCCCTGCAGCCCT
The DNA here is from genome assembly GCF_002007445.2 of Ailuropoda melanoleuca. Taxonomy (NCBI): domain Eukaryota; kingdom Metazoa; phylum Chordata; class Mammalia; order Carnivora; family Ursidae; genus Ailuropoda; species Ailuropoda melanoleuca. The sequence goes on from NC_048228.1 coordinate 1,013,391, forward strand.
TCCAAGTTAAACATTACTCACGGAGACGAGAACTGCTGGGCAGCCCTCGGCCTCGGGGTGGAACAGTCCGTGGAAGGTGCTGGGTGGAGGCCAATGCCAGGCCTGTGGCCACGGGACCCTCCCTGCGGTGTCTGTGGGGCTGTGGGAGGTGGGGCGGTGGGGGGGGTGGAAGGCCAGGCAGCCTGTACCCTGTACCCACATCCCTCCAGCTGCACACCCAACTTTTAAGGTCACAGGCAGGGCAGTGGGCAGGGGGGTCCCTGGGCAGGGTGGAGAAGGGCTGCCCAGGGACCACAGAGGCCCTCGGCTTGGGCCAGGTGAGGGCCCTCCTTTTGGCTGTTACTCCAGGCCAGCGCCAGGCGGGAGGCAGGACTGGGAACAAAATGTTCAGAAGAGCAGTCTCGGCTGCTTCGAATCGATTCTGTGTCCCCAGGCCTCAGTGTTTCCAGCAGCGAAATGGAGGCAGGGGTGCTGTATGCTGAACTTCCCTCCCATTCACCCCACCCGGCAGCCGTTCGCCCCAGCCTGTCAGTGATGGGCTGTGGTGCTGGGGGCCTCTCAGGCTCAGAGCAGTGCCCCCAAGACCCTATCCCCTGGGGGAGCTAAGCTGGGGGTGAACAGCAGGCTTAGTGTCATCTAAGTGCCCACCCTGTCCCTCCTCCTCAATCCCCTGCCCTGCCCCTTCTACACGGACCCTGACCCGAGCTTTTGCCTCAGGGCCTTTGCGCCTGCTGTTCTCTGCCCAGAATGCTCACCCCTTACTCATTTTAGGACTCTGTTGAAGTGGACCTCAAAAGGAATCTCCCCTTGACTCAGCATCCCACCCACCTCACTCTGGTCTATTCTTTGTAAGAGTACGTGTCATGTCTCATATAGAACATACAGAAATTTCATTTTTCATTGTCACCCATGAAACTGTAAGCACTTGAGGACAAGGACTTTCTCCTGCTTTCCTCTCAATAAATGCATGTAGGTCCTTGATGAACTAAATTCCACATCCACACCTGGCGTTGGGCCTGCCCTGTGGACACCACTGCCCCTCAGGGCCGGAACCCCGACCTGCACCTGCATCTCAGGCTGGGCAGGACACGTTGGGCTGACCAGAGCTCAGTCCAGGGACCTCCCGTGGGGCCTGGAAGGGGCCCAAATGATCGGGTCAGGAGGAAAGAGTGGGGGCGGGGCAGCCCCAGGAGCCTGCACTGTTACATAAAACCGTGAGGGGGAAGGGCAGAGGGGCAGAGCCACACAAAGTCCAGGCAGAGCTGTCTGCGGGCGCTGGGGGTGCCCTCACCCCACCTGTTCCAGGGCCACGAGCTGTTCATCCTTGAATTTCACACTCTTCACGTGAAGTCTGCTCTCCTGCCCTCACTGTCCAAAGGCTCCCCAGACCCAGTACCCCCCTTCCTGTCCTCTGTCTGGACAGAGCCTGTTGGAATAGGAGTTTCATGGGACAAGCCACCTCCCCCTTCAGAAGGCACAACTGCCTGCCTGGGGCCCCAGCACCTGCAGGGCCTTCTCCCAACTCCATGCCCTGGGACGTAGCCGGAGGACGGCAAGGCTCCCGGGGGTGGGGCGGGTCGAAGGCCCCCCTGCGTGGCCGGCCGCGTTCTCCACACACCTTTCTGTGTGGGGCTCTGGAGACAGGGCCGCCCACCCGCCCGCCTCGTGCCCGGGCCTGCGAGTGTGCCTGCCCACGTCCGTCAGGGGCGAGTTGGGGCTTCGTACCTCAAATGGATCAGGAGGACAGGAACGTGAGCCTCGGAAACACCTTCTTTCAGTACCGTTTCTGGGAGCAGAGATGGTGGCTAACAGCACAGGGGCTAAGCATCTTCTTTGCCCTTCTGGATGTCGGCAGGACAGAGTGTGGCCCTGACTCCCCAGCTGGCCTAGGCCAGGGGCTGCACCCCTCCCTCCCCCACGATGCCCCCTCTGCCCTGCCTACTCTACTCCCTTCTTTGAACCCCAAGCTTTCGGGGAGTGGGGAGGCTGCTGGGGGTGGGGCTGGGGTTTATTTTGTTGTGGCCCCTTGGGGTGCTGGGGAGGAGCAGACCCTGCTTAGGGAGGGGACCCCAGCATCCCAGCAGGCCTGGTGACAGGTGGCAGGTCCACCCAAGCCCACAGGCTGGTAGCTGGGAGGGAGAGAAAGGTCATGGCCCCAGCAGGGAGGTGGTGCCCCCAGACACGCTTCCCACCCCGCAGGCCACCAAAGATACTTTTCAGCCACTTCCCCTGGGGAGAAAGTGAGTCCCCGGCACAAAGGAAGCAAGCCTCTGGGGTGAGGTGTTTCTCCAGGAGGGGGCCCGTGACGCAGGTAGCCCACACTCCCACCTGGTCCCAAACACGGCTGACCACGCGGCCCCAAGCGCCCTCATACTGGGTCGGGGCTGACGACAGACCTCAGGCTGGGCGTTACAGGGACAGCTGGGTAGAGTGTGGCCCAGACAGACACAGCCTGTTGACCAACTGTAGGGGACCTGGGTCCCGGAGAGCAGGCCACAGCCCCCCAGTTCAGCTGCCTGATCGGGACCAAGGTGTGGAGTGTATGGCCCACGACAGGCTTGGACAGGGCCACCCCCATGCAGGAGGGGGCCAGGTGCCCACGGGCGCAGCAGTGGGGGCTCGGTGGACCAGGCCACAGGCCCTCCTAGCACTCCAGCCACCTCCGAGGCCCTCTGCCACGGTCACCAGTTTCTGATGAGGGAGCCACAGGGGCTTCCCAGGCCAGACAGGCGGCTGCCCCGGCAGCCAGCAAGGCCTGGCGCCGGCCTGCCCCTGCCGCCCCAGCCGCTAGGGCCTGCGGCAGCTCCCACAGGGCAGCCAGCATGGCAGGGATCCCGGAGCAGGAGGGAGGGCCGCCCCTGGGCCTGTCCCTCTGCCACGGGGCTCCAGCACAGCCGCGCCGCGCCGCGGGGAGGGAGACGGCCGCTGAAGGCCCTGCCACCGGGCCAGCAGGGTACAGGAGAGGCCGCTCTGCCCGCGGCCCCAGGGGCTCGGCCTGGGGCGCCCAGGAGGCGTGAGATGGGGTCCAGCGCAGCAGCGCCTGGGGGCCTGGGCGGCAGGAAGGGGAAAGGTGACGTCATTGCCGCCTGGAATCTGCTGTTTGGAGGCGTCGCCATGGAGACCGGAAGGCTGGGGCGGGTAAAAATAGCAAACCCAAGAGGGTGTGCGTTCCAAGAACTCGAGTCTCTGAAAAGAAAGGAGCCGTGGTCTTGTTTCTCGCGCGGACAGAGGCCCGGGCGGGGGCCGGGGAGGGGCCGTGGCGTTTCCGGCTCCCGGTGTCCCTGCCACCCCGGGAGCTTTGTCCCCAAGCAGGGTGCGGCGAGTGGCGGGCTTGGCTGTGGCACGGGCCGTCTGGAAGTCCCAAGCACGCGGGCTCCCTTCAGGCGGGGGCAGGGACCATTAGCTCGGTCTCGGCTTGGCTGGGTTTCCTCCCGACTTTTCCTTCGAGGCAAGAGGAAGCGGAGGGCTTCCCACCCCATCCAGGCCCAAACCCGGCCTCGGGCCAGCAGCCCCCCACAGGGCAGAGAGCTCAGAGCCCCCCACCCCGCCCCCAGCCGCCTGTCCCCCATTTTCCCTCCCAGGCGGGCGGTACCCTGCCCTGCTCCTGGCCAGACCAGGAGAGGGCTTGGCCACCCCTGAAATGCCCCGCACATGCTGCCCGCATGTCCCTTCAGCTGTGTCCTCACGGGTCACCCTCAGTCCCTGTCCCAGAAATGAGGCAGGGGGTCCAAGGTCCCTGGGCCCCTCTCCTCCGACAGCTGAGGCCAGAGAGACCTGGGAGGAGCCCCTGCAGCCGCGAACGGCTCGCTGGGCTGGCTCCCCGCTCCAGGAAATGGGGCTGTCCTGCTGGGGGCTTGTCTCCTCCAGGTGGCCCTTCACAGGGGGGGGGGCCTCTGTTCTGACCAAAGTGAAATCTGCTTGCTGCTTCTCCCAAGAGGACAAGTCCTGGCTGAAATGTCTTTGGGCTTCGGGCCCATGGCTGACCCAGGTGTCCTTAGAGGAGCCCAGAGCAACGGGCGGGGGGATGCCAATGGGGGCGACTCCCAAGCCAGAGAGAGAGGAAAGCCTGTGCTCCTCCTGGGGGCAACGACCCACGTTGCCCTGGGGAAAGCCCTTCCTTTATTCCTGAGGCCGGGGCGTGGCTGGGTGGGTCCCCGCTGCCGTGCAGGGTCCCACCGCAGTCTCCCCGCGCAGAAGCAGAAGACGGGCTTGTTCCTAGAGGGGTGCGGGCTGGGACGGGGGCGGGGCAGCCCATACCCCTGCATGGGGCCAGGGGGCCCTGGGAATGTGGGGGTCTCCCCTCTTAGGCCCAGACCCCCTTGGCTGGTGGTGGTTGGTGGTTGGAGCAGGAGAGGGGAAATGGAGCCCCGTGCAGGGGGAGCTCATTCCCCCAAGAAATAGCTCACATGCCTTATGTAATGAGTGAGCTCACTGGAAGGCCTGCCAGGAATGACGGCAGGAGGGCGGGAGGGGGCCTGCTCAGGGAACCAAGTGTGTCTCTGATTTACAGTTTACAATTTTCAGGGAGAGGAGCCTGTGGCCTTGCCTCCAGGAAAGAGGGGCCCCGGGCCCTGCGGTCTAGGGTGGGAGATGACAGGCCTGGGTCCTCCTGGTATGGGAGGAGGCCCAGGAGGGGCCCGGTGCTGTGGCTGGGTCTGGGGTGCAGGCCCTGCTCCCCCCATCAGCCGGGTGCCCACAGAGCCCCCCATAAGTCGGCTACAATTCTCTCAGGAGCATCTCAGGGAGCCTTGGAGGAGTGGGCACCCTGCCCTCGCGCTCCCACAACGCCCTTCTCGTCGTGGGACAGCGCTGCTCAGAGGATGTCTTCCCGTTTCTCCCTCCCCTGCCAGAGGCCCCGCCCCTCCGCACCACATGGTCCCTCACCTTTGGGGTGTGCGGTGCCCCCCCACCTCCTCTGCAGGAGCTCAAACCCTAGCCCAGCCCAGTCACTCTGTCCCCTGGAGGAGCTCCCTCAGGCCCAGAGGGGTAGAGGCCGTAGGGCAGCTGCCGCGGCCCCGCAGTGGTGCTCGGGGCTCCGGGGTCACGAGGGCAGTGCCTCTCGGCCAGGAGGGAGCCAGGGGGGGTCACGGACCCATCAGACCCCTGTTGATGGGTCAGTCAGTTCCCCAAGATTTAATGAGCGTCTGTCTACTCGCTGCTCACTGCGAGAGCGACAGAGTCCCTGACAGGCAAGGGTGGATGGCAGGCAGAGTGCAGGTAGCACCAGGGCCCCAGTGGGGGGGCACAAGGGGGCTGAGGACAGTGCTGGGAGCCCAGGAAGTGTGGCCTGAGGGACAGAAAAGGGGCAACCGGAAGGGCCCGTGGGCCCAAGAGCGGGAAGATGGGGCTTTGTCCTGGTGCTGCAGGGAGGGGCAGATGCGGGAGAGAGGGGACGTCATTGGTGGGTATGGGGGCCCAGGAGGTGACACTCCCCCTGCATGATGGCAAGGAGGTCCTGGTGCCTTACCCAGCTGCTGGGAAGTAAATTGGGTGTCTGGAGGGAAGGGCTGCGTGTAGGGGCCCCTTGCTGCCCCTCCCTGGGTGCTGGGATCGCTGGGGTCTGGCCCTCAGAGTGCCCGCCGGCCTGCTCATCACAGCCCACCCGTCCAAACCCTGGGCCGGCTCCCACCCCCGTACCACGTGGCGCCCGGCGGCTCCTGGGCCACCCGGAGCCTCACTGCGCTCTGCTTTGAGGGGGGACGGAGCCCCCCCTGCCCAGTGCCGGGAGGCAGCCATTCTTGAGCGGGCTTACAGTCCCTGGCACCCAGATCCCACTCCTGACCATGCGGCCTTTCTCTTGTAACCAGCAGTGTGGCTGCCCCAGCCCCTGGAGGACCATCTTTGGAAGGTGCTGGTGGGAAACTTCATGCAGGCAAGAACTTGCCCTTCCTGCCCCCATCGGGTCCCCCATATCCACCTGGGATGCTCAGCAATGTCTGTAGGACAAAGAGATAGTGGCGGGTGGTGGGGGAGAGGGTCCTTGAAGAACACTGGTTGATGTCCAGGCCCTGGTGTGCCCCCGACTTCCCCTCTGCCCTGCAGGGCTGTGACCCCCTCACGGTTTATGTGGAAGACCCCAGCTGGCCCAGGGCTGCAGGGCCCCCAGCAGATGGAGGACGGAGGCAGGAACCGTGGGGCATGAGGCGGCCACCCTGTGATCGGTGGGGTGTGGCCAGAGCCCTGGGCAGGCCATGCCCAGCAAGGTGCACATTCCAGAGCAGCACAAGATGCTTCGGGGGACAGGGTCCTGTAGGCGGGGGTGGGGCCGCAGGGCAGACCTCCCACACAAGCTCTCTGTGCACCCCTCCAGGCTGAGTCCTCTCTGGAGTGCTCCATCAGCTGAGGACACGTGCCCCTGAGCTTGGAGCCCTGGCAGGGGGTGGGGGTGGGGTGTCTGCCTCCCTCCCTCATTCCTGCTCAACTCTCCTGCTGCTGTTGCTCCTTGACCTCCAAGCTGCTCTGTGCTGGCCAAGCTGTTTCTCCCAGGGGAAGGGGTTCCAGAACCAGCCTTGTCTCTCCAACTGGGCCCTGGAGCCTGGGCCAGGCCCCCTCCCACCCTGGTGTGGTCCCAGAGGTGGGAGCTAGCAGCCACCTGGCTCCAAGGCAGGACTGCCCAATGCCCTGCTCAGCTCCCAGGAGCCCCATGCAGCTTCATCCTGCAGCTGAAGCCAAGCCTGCCATTGTGGGGGGCTGCCAAGCTGGCAGTGCCATGGAGCCATGGGGTAGTTGTTTGGCATGGGAAAGAGTACCCCGCTTTTCCCTCCTCCCACCTCCAAGAAGACAAGGGCAGCTCCTGGGCAGGGGACAGGCCTATGGGAGTGTTGCCCACAGAAGGAGACAAGCAGGATTTAGAGTGAGGCAGTCAGCCCCTGCAGCAGCATGCTGGGCTCACCCTCTCGTTTTCCAATGGGAACAAGAGTGGGACTCCCATGTCCCATGCTCAGGTGCTCTGCTCAGCTTCCCAGGTGTCACCTTGGTTGACCCCCATAAGGCGGGTCTTAACTGCATGCTGGATGCATGGGACCCCACAGACCCAGGCCCCTGACCATCTCAGGGAAGGCAGACACACACCCTCGGCCATGTGGGATGAATGGACCATGAGGTTGACCCCACAAAAGGTCCTATGGGGAATGGGGGGGGTCCTTCCTTGCCAGAATGATCCAGAAGACACAGGAGGGAAGGTCACCAAAGTCAAAAGTAGCACCTTTGGAAAACTAGAAAATGCAGGTCGGCACAAAGAGGAAATTAAAAATAGCTATAGTCCCCTCACTTGGCAAAAACCAGTATCTTGTTTTCTGATACAGGAACTGAAGGCTATACAAGTCTAAGTACCACGTCAGCTGCATCCGGGAATTTTGATTGACACTGTTTTCATTACCATTTCACTTTAAAACATTTCGTAATTTCCATTTTAATTCCTTCTTTAATCAATGACTTATTCAAAGTATGTTCTTTAACGTCCCAAACTGTGGCATTTTGCGGTGGGAATGTGATTTCATTTTTCTTTGTTATTTATTTTCAGTTTAGAGTTCCGGTTTGTTTGTTTGAATTCTTACCAAACAAAGACAGATACATTGATAAAAGGAACAGAAAGAACCCAAAAGGTTAGGACACTTTCAACAAGTCTGTAGTGGTCCTTGAGCCCTGGTCCAGACTCTGGGTTCAGTGGCCTGGCATCAGCCTCTCTTAATTTTTTCATCTGTTTCTTGTCCGATTTTTCTCCACATTTTAAAATTATGTGCTCTTGTTTTTTTTTTTTTAAGATTTTATTTATTTATTCTACAGAGATAGAGACAGCCAGCGAGAGAGGGAACACAAGCAGGGGGAGTGGGAGAGGAAGAAGCAGGCTCATGGCGGAGGAGCCTGATGTGGGGCTCGATCCCACAACGCCGGGATCACGCCCTGAGCCGAAGGCAGACGCTTAACCGCTGTGCCACCCAGGCGCCCCTGCTCTTGCTTTTTTTTAAAACCAGTTTTAGACATTATGGAATGTCACCAGGGGTGCTCTCACCGGCACCCTCTGCTCCCAGTCTATTTTCCTTTCTTTCATATTCCCAAGTGAGCTATTTCATAATTTTTGGTTATTGTTGTTTGCACTATTTTAATCACGTAAATACTATTCACTGCTGATTCAAGTAGTGAACTCTGTTTAGACTTTTTCTTTGTTTTTCCTGGAGTTAATATTTGCCTTTATGCTTTCACCTGCTGAGTTTTCTCTGTACCTATAGGCAATTTCTCCTACATCTTTTGACAGGCACTCCATATGGTTTTTGATCTAGTTGGATGCATCCTATATTCCATTGGTTCTGCATTTTCCTGGCACTCTCTTTCCTGTCCTGGTCTGGGGTGGTTGCTCCCTGGATTCTGCCTCTAGGCGGGTGAGCAGAGTCTTGAATTCCCCTTCATAGAGCGGACAGCCACTTCTTAACTTGTGTTGTCATGACTGGTTCCAACTCCCATTTCAGAAAGGGCCTGTGATCTCAACCCTGTCCCACACTGGCCTAAGCTCTCAGCCCATAGTGGTGTAAGGCCAGCTCCAAGCCTCACGTAGGTTGCTTGGTCTCCACTCTACTCACCACTGTGGTTCATGTTTCCAGCTCTGCAGAGCTTCCTTCCCTGTGCATTGCACAGAACATTTAAAGAACATGCCTGTATTCTCTGACATATGTTTGTGTTGCACTGGGAAGGGGTCAGCTCCTCTGCCCTCTTGGTTGAAGTTACAACATATGCTTTTGGTGGCCTGCTAGTGTCCCCTCAGGCCTCACCCCACAGGCACAACGGTAAGTCTTTCAGCTGCCTCAGGCTAGAGCCTGCGTCACTGGGCAGTTCAAGCTAAGCAGGGCTGAAAAGAGAATTTATGCATCCTTCCCATAACATTCTTAAAAATATATTTGTATTTTCTAACAATCTCAAACTTAGAGAAAAGTTGTAAGGCTAGTATGGGACCCCCACCACCACCTACCGCAGCCCTGACGCGTTTGCAGTTGCTGACCTGGTGCTCTGTCACACATCAGAGCAAGGATGTTCTCAGACATAACCTCAGCATCTCGTCCAAAGCAGGGTCACTGCCATCTAGTCTTAGACCACATCCAAGACTTTCTGGTCGTCCCAATAATGTCCTTTGTAGTAATGAGATCCAGCCCAGGGCCACACGTCACACTGAGTCATCATCTTTTTAGTTTCCAAAGGTCCAGGACATTTCTTGCCCTTTCCCTAACTGCTGAGATCCTGACACCTTTAAAGGTTCTGGGCCTGTCCTTCTGTATCGTCCCTCCACGTGGGTGTCTGAGCTTCCGTCCTGACCAGATGCGGGTTATGCTTCCTCGGCAGGAGAATCACAAAAGTGATGTGTGGTTTGCCCGTCCCACCCTGTCAGTGGTACAGGATGGCTATTGATCCGAGTGATGGTGTCCGCTTAGATTGCTTGGTTACGGTGGTGTCTGCCAGCATCTCCCCTGGGAACTCGCTCTTCTTCCCTTTGTGATTAATGGGAACCTTGTGTGAGGAACTTGAAAACTAGGCAGATAGCCTATTTCTCATCAAACTTCCAACTTACAAATACATTTATTTTAATAAGTAATTGAATATGCATGGACTTGTGGATTGCTATTTTATTCCATGATTACAGCTCATGCCTATAATTATGACCACTGATTTGCCAGTGGGGGGCCCCTTCGAGCTGGCACATGTCCTTTTGACATGTCCCTGTTATGTTTTGAGCCCTTCAGAACTTCCGGGCACAGCAAGGTGTTCCAGGGTTGTCCTGCACTCTCCCTGCCTAAGCCCTGAGACTAGCCATCTTGCCAAAGAACTCTAGTTCCTGCTAGTGGGGGACGGAATTTAGAAACCAGGCTGCAGGTTCTTAGCGTGCTCACCGCTGTTGGGGTGTCACTCCTTTGAGGCCCTCTCACCAGACAGAGCTAGGAATTATACAGATGCTTGTACAAACACGTTTACATCTATAATTTTTCTATTTTATAAATACTGACACTTGTGGTTTCCCACGGGTATTGCTAATTCCAGTTCAACATGCACGGTTCCTTTATCCCTCTCCATTCTTTCATTCCCATCTCTAATGGAGAGAAACCTTACTCCTGGGACCCTTCAAGCCTCCACAGGATCCGAATGATCTTGCTCCTTTACTAGCAGATGTGTCCATCCCTTGCCAGTCTTTCCACGGGAGACGGAAGCGCATGGGTAGCACTTGCTCTCCCTCCCTGTGGGTCCCAGCACTTGGGTTAGGGTTAGGGTTAGGTCTGTGCCTGCAGGGGTATGAGCACCACAAATGTGAACACGCATGAGCAGCTCCCCACAGCCATCAGCCAGAGAGCTGGGGGAGGTGACAGTGGCGCACGGGTGTAGTGGGTCCCTGCCCCTGCCCTCTGAGGTGGCCTGAACCTTCTACCTGCCAGCCTGGTGTCTGTCCAGTGACAGGGGGACAAGCGGAGGAGTAAGCCACCCCACCATCCAGCTGTGGGGGTGGGATGGAGGTTGGAGGGAGGAAGGAGAGCAGGGTTGAGACCCCCCACTGGGCCAGGGAGAAGATAGGGGGGCTGGTTCCCTCTGTGTAGGTATGGCTAGCCTGGCCCTTGGTGGGTGAGGTAAGCTTGACTGCTCCAGAGGCTCCAACATCTTGTGGGGAGGAGGCCTCAAAGTCCACTGAGAAGGAGAAGTTTTAGAGGCAATCCAGTCCCTTCCTGCTCCCCAGGGCCCTTTGCTGCCCACCTGTCCCCTGCCACATGAACCCTGCAGCTCTGGAAAAATGTTGCCCCCTCCCCCTTCCTGAAACTCCCATCCCCACCCCAGACCCCTACAAAGCCAGAGGACGCAGAGGGAAATGGGCCCATCTGGATCCAGGCACTGCCCATCAAGGGGACCACCGGCTCAGGGCCCCTGTGGGAGTGCCTGCTTGGCCAAAAGAGCAGGAGAAATTCTGTGCTTGGCTGGGAACCCTTCCCAGCCAGCCCTCTGGTGCTCCAACCACCTCCTTTGGATTACGGGTTGCTGGAGCTGTATGGAATTCAAGTCTACATAGAAGGAACTAACCCTCTCAGGGCCCAATACAAATAGACTTCTTTGGTCCAAACGTGGGCCAAGAGAATGACATCCTCAAACAAGTAAGAAGTCCCTTTTCTTTGGTTTTTAAATACCCCTTCTGAGTTTTGTGTTTGCACAGAAAGAGAAGCCTCCTGTCGGGGCTGCTGTCCCTGGGGGGATCAGAGAGAAGAGTGGGAGAGACAGCCCTGGACACAGGCACGTGGGGGGGGAAGGTTCGTGCCCACGGAGGGGAATGGTCAGGTTTTCAGACACAGAGCACCGCACCCTGAACTTCAAGCCCCCCTGGGTGTCTCCCTGTGCCTGTAGCCTGCAGGTGGCAGGGCTGCCTGCCCGTACTCGCTGCCTCTCCAGACACCTGTCTGCAGGTTGTGGGCCACATGGGCCTGCAGAGATGCCTGGTCAGTCCCCCAAGCAGGCGCCACCCCCTAGGAGCTCTGGACTGGGGCCAGTTTCAGCCTTCACCGGTGAGGTGAGGCAGCAGGGGGTGACAAGCCAAAGTCAACTGAGAGTGACCCTGTCCGAAGTGGGCATGGGCCTCTCACTTCTGCCCTGTGCTGTGGGTGTTCCTCACATGTCACCCAGTGCCCAGGCCGGCTTGGGTGCTCTTGCTCTGTGGAGGAAAAGGTGCCACTGCCTAGCTTGGCTGGACTGTCCTTCTGCATTTGGGCTGAGCACAGACAGAACCCTCTCTTTGGTTTCAAGTCCCTACCCCTAGACCTCAGCTAAGACACTGCCTCCTCTTGGGGCCACCTAGCCAGCGTCCAGCTTTAAGTCCCCGGTCTCCTCCTGCCCTGTGCTTTCTGGTTTCTCTCTCCCCCATCAGATAGAGATGGGCAGCTCCTGGAAGGACACACAGCAGGGTGTCTCCCCAGCTCTGCCCCTGCCCTAGACGCAAGCATCTCGCGTGAGTGGCTGTCCCCCCAGGATGGGGGGCTGCAGCATAAGGGTCAGGCCACCTGCCTGAGGCAGGAAGGGGCCAGGTTCCTGCGGACTCCCCCAGGCTTGGCCCTGGCAGTGACCTGGCCGGTGGGCACAGCGCACAGCTCCACAGACGCGGGGCTGTCTCTCTCAGGCACAAAGGCCCTGCCCCGCGGAGCTGGCGGTCCTGCACTGGGGCTGGCGGTCCTGCTGGCCGTGTGCGGCGACCAGGACGCAGGGTCACGGACCGGTCGGGGCAGCTCGGTCAGTCAAGGGGCTGGGGGTGGGTTGTGCGGCGTCTGCACGTGCAGGGGCCCCAGGACACGTTGCATTGTGTGTGCCTGCGCGGGGTCCCCACCGCTGGGGCAAGCCTAACGTGTAGTGAGTGACCCACTTGGCGTCCCCGTCATTCTATGGGACCCGGGTCGTGCTATGTGGCGTCCCCGTCGTGCGCGGGGCTCCCCATGGTCGCGTGGCGTGGCGTCCCTGTCCCGCCGGGCCCGCGAGGTGTGCGGTGGAGGCTGCGCAAGCCCCCGTCCTGCCCGCCCCTCCGCCGAGTCTGCGGTTGTGGCGGGGGCCGCGTGTGGGTTTCTGGGCCCCGGCGGCGGCGGTGGCGGCAGCGGAACGGGCGCCTGCCCAGCCGCGCAGGAAGCGGCCTCGGCCGGAAGGGGGGCCCCGGGCGCCGCCGC
>NC_048228.1:1026962-1095776 GCF_002007445.2 Ailuropoda melanoleuca
CGGGAAGCGGGAGCGGCCCGGGGAGCCCGAGCGCACCATGGAGGCGGCGGCGGGCGGCCGCGGCGGCTTCCAGCCGCACCCGGGGCTGCAGAAGACGCTGGAGCAGTTCCACCTGAGCTCTATGAGCTCGCTGGGCGGCCCGGCAGCCTTCTCGGCGCGCTGGGCGCAGGAGGCCTACAAGAAGGAGAGCGCCAAGGAGGCAAGCGCGGCTGCGGTGCCGGCGCCGGTGCCCGCCGCCGCGGAGCCGCCGCCCGTGCTGCACCTGCCAGCCATCCAGCCGCCGCCGCCCGTGCTCCCGGGGCCCTTCTTCATGCCGTCCGACCGCTCCACCGAGCGCTGCGAGACCGTGCTGGAGGGCGAGACCATCTCGTGCTTCGTGGTGGGCGGTGAGAAGCGCCTGTGCCTGCCGCAGATCCTCAACTCGGTGCTGCGCGACTTCTCGCTGCAGCAGATCAACTCGGTGTGCGACGAGCTGCACATCTATTGCTCGCGCTGCACGGCGGACCAGCTGGAGATCCTCAAAGTCATGGGCATCCTGCCCTTCTCGGCGCCCTCGTGCGGGCTCATCACCAAGACGGACGCCGAGCGCCTGTGCAACGCGCTGCTGTACGGCGGCGCCTATCCGCCGCCCTGCAAGAAGGAGCTGGCCGCCAGTCTGGCGCTGGGCCTGGAGCTCAGCGAGCGCAGCGTGCGTGTGTACCACGAGTGCTTCGGCAAGTGCAAGGGGCTGCTGGTGCCCGAGCTCTACAGCAGCCCGAGTGCCGCCTGCATCCAGTGCCTCGACTGCCGCCTCATGTATCCCCCGCACAAGTTCGTGGTGCACTCACACAAGGCGCTGGAGAACCGGACCTGCCACTGGGGCTTCGACTCGGCCAACTGGCGGGCCTACATTCTGCTGAGCCAGGACTACACGGGCAAGGAGGAGCAGGCACGCCTTGGTCGCTGCCTGGATGACGTGAAGGAGAAGTTCGACTATGGCAACAAGTACAAGCGGCGGGTGCCCCGGGTGAGTGTCCCTGCTGGCTGTGGGAGTGGGAGGACACTGGGTGCGCTGGGTCCCAGGGCCTGGAAGCTGGGGGTGCTTCTGGGCCAGGGGCTCTCTCTGCAGTTTGGGGCTTATCTCAGGATTTGGATTTATTTTAAGGAAATTCAGGGTGGCATCAGCGTCACCACCGACAGTCGTGTGGGAAGGTCCTCCTGCTCGACCCCTGTGATGAGCCAGCTTGCTTGGCCTGGGGAGCACCAGTGGTCTGGGGGCTGGCTTGGTGGGTGGAGAAGCTTTCCTGAGGTCCATAGCCATTGCTCTGATGGGCTGTGAAGGGCAGGCTTCAGCACTCAGGCACTCTTCCTCTGAGTCCTGGGAAGTCGGATCTGGGCTGGGCCCAGGCTGCAGCCTCAGGCCTAGGCCTTCCTCCGGGGCCGTGAAGAGATGTGCAGACCAAGGGGGCACCCCTGGCTCACAGACAGGGGTGCCTGCCAGTGGCCCTCAGCAGACAGAACTGGGCCCGGTGGGGCCTGTTTGTGCCTTGAAGTCTTGGGAGACAGACTCAATAACGAGGCCAGGTGTCCAAGGCCACGGTGGCAGGGGGCCGAGACTCGGCGACTCCAGCTCTGTGTGTTTCCCTGGCCTTGCCAGGGTGTGAATCCCAGAGTCTCGCCGCGTGGGGGCAAGGGCCGCTTGGCCCTGGGCTTGGGGCCTGGTCAGTGGGCACCTGGAGCCCTGAGTAGGAGTAGCTCATGGCCTGATTTGTTTTGGACACGCCTGTTTCCTTGTCTCCCTCTCTGAAACGCTGCAGGGTGGGGGAGGGCCACTGGCCCAGGCTCTGTTGTTTGCGGGTACTCTGGCTGTGTAGCTGGCTGGGGTAGCTCCTGGGCCACTGGACGCTGAGCCCGTCCGCTGGAGTCCTCACCAACTTTTCATGGTGTCTTCCCCTCCCCAAGTATTTGTAACTTTTCTTTTAAATATCCAGGCTTATTAAATTGCATACACAGAATGCTGCATCGGCTCAGCTATTCTGAGGAGGCCTAATTAATTCAGCTACTGCATCAAACTTTTTTTTTCTAAATCTGTGAATAGATGCTCCCGCCCGGTTTTCTCCGGGCACCCCTCCAGCGGAGTGTCAGAGTCTCGGTGAGCAGAGGAGGGGCTGGGAATGTAGGGGCCTGTTGCCTGTGCTCAGAGGGGGCCGCCGTGTGCATGCGTGCACGTGCGTTCTGTGGCATTTCTGCCCTCAGCTATGTCACTGCCCAGGTGGCAGCTGTCTGCAGACTGTGGGCAGGGGTTGGGCGGGGGGATGGTCTGAGTAGGGGAGGATGCCGGCAGGAAAGGCTCGAGCCTTTGATTTCAGATGAGTCGGTGATGGGTGGTGTGATGGGCACCTTACCTGAATTGGGGGCTTTTCTGTTTGGGGTGCCCATACCTTCCATGGCCACTGTGACCTGGGGGAGTCTCAAACTGCAGCTGGTGACCGGGTGATGGCAGGCCACCTACCTCCCATGTGGGTGGCGGAGGACCTTGTCTGGCAGGGTGTGTCTGTGTCGGTGCCTGAGTCGGGGCACGAGGGGTGTATGGTGTGGTCTCCTGGTCTCTCGGGGGCTGGCCCTTTGTCACAACCGTAGACCCGGGCCCGGGTTCTCTTGTAGCAGGCGCTGTGGTTCTGGGTGCGGCCGTCCTGCGGCTCAGGGAAGGCCCAGCTGAGCGCTCAGGCCCCAGTTTCCTGCCTGGGGACAAGCAGCACTGTGCCCCGCAGTCCGGGAAGCACAGGCCGAGCCTATTTCTGCTTTGGCCATTTCAACAGACGATCAGGGCCCTTTCTTCTTCAGTGCTTTCCCTGATGCTGCCGTGAATCTCATTTACTGATTAAACAGAAATTTCCCCGGTGATGGGGAAGAGCTGCTTATCGTAAGTGGGCGGGGTCTCCAGGCCCGAGGGGCAGCCAGCGCCGTCCTCGTGGTGGTGACCTGGACTGGGCGGCCGGCCCCGGGCTTCCTGGAGCTCTCGAGTGCTCTCCTGCTGGCTCTGCCACCTCGTGGGGCGCTCCTCTTGCCAGCTTTTTGTGCTTGTCCCGTTCTTGGGGCTCTGCCTGCTCTTTTGGCTCTGTGACCATGCCGTTGGGAGTCCTGGGGTGCGTCGTCCTCTTTAAGTCTTCTAGCACAGCCATGTGCTTGTCTGTCTACATGCCGAGGGCACCACGTGAGGTGGGTGTCAGCTCGGGGTGGAAGGGGACCCCCAGCTGCCCAGAGCCCACTTGCTCTGGAAGGAGCTGCCTGGGAAGAGCCCCCATGCCCAGCCCCCCCGAGCCCTGCCCATCTTTGATTGCTCCTTCTACTTGCCTTTGACAGCTTATTTGTGGAACAGATTTTAAACTTTTTCAGTTGTTTGATAGGTTAGTTTAATATTTTTGATTTACCAAGGATGAGGACAGCAGGGAACAAAGGATGTGCTAGAATTTTCTCTGTAGGGGACGCAGCTCCCCTGGGGCCTTGGTTTCTGGTGAGGCCATGGGAGCCTGGAGCACGTTCCAGGCTGTCCGGGCTGAAGTACCGCCCGGGTCTCCCTCCAGCCAGAGACTTGTTCAGCACTCTGCTGCCGCCAGTGCTGAGAGGGGCCTCCGGGGCGCTGGGGAGCCACCTCTGAGCCCCTTCCCCCCAGCTGCTGTCCTTGACGTCCTGCAGTGTGCCAGTCCAGCTGTGAACCCCCATGGGGGCTCCTCCCATAGTCTCATTACGTTTCTATTGGCTGTGTGACCTGTGAGCCAGTTGCTTAACCTCTCTGTGTTTCTGTTTTCTAATGTGTGAAATGGGGACTGTAGTAAGCGATGCGATGGTGATGTTTTATTTCTGTAGGTGTTCAGGTGTCCAGGGTCAGGTGGGGTGGGGGTGTGTCGTTTTGTTGCTGGGGGAACACGTGGCCGATGGTGATGTTTTATTTCTGTAGGTGTTCAGGTGTCCAGGATCAGGTGGGGGGGGTGTGTCGTTTTGTTGCTGGGGGAGCACGTGGCCAGGAGATGGGGCTCAGAGCCTCCTCCACTCTTCTTCAGCCCACTTGACTCTGTCCCTTCCTCTTGGGCTTGTCTCATGGCATTTGGACTAAATTGGGCCAGTTGTCTGGCCGCGTAGATTGCCGTCAGAGGAGGACATTGGTGCTGCCGCTTTGGCTGCTGCCTGGGACCTGGCTCCTCGCCCCGCAGGACGGCTCCTCGCTGGGTAACCAGGTGCTTCCCTTTCGGGCCGACCACAGGGCGGTGCTCTGTCTCCCTGGGGCCTGGGCTCCAGAAACAGGCTGCTCGGAACTGCGGTTCATTCTGCGGGGTGTCCTGATTCTCAGGTCGGAGAGCCTGGCCTGTGTGTGTTTATCGTGCGTCTGTCTTTCAGACACCCGCGTGCTCAGGGGGGTCTCGTGTGGATCCTTGTGCTCCGGGGGCCAGCTGTGGCCTGAGTGCCTACGACTGGATTTGTCTGAATTCCTGATGTTGGAACAGTTTTCCTGGTGTCACCTGAAGCTTTTCCCTGGTCACAGGGCAGTGTTTCTCAAAGCAGAGACCCAGCCAGCAGCACTGGGGGCATGGAGTCTTGTGGCCCTTGTTGGGGAGTGACTGCAGCTTTTAAGTTCATGGGCCAGGAAGGGTGTTCCCGCCTGTGGACCCCCCCCCCCCAGTGAGGTGTGGTTTTATCTTTTAAGCTGGAATTATTTTAGGAAGAAATGCTGTCAAGAATGTTCCATCAGGCTGAAACAGACTCTGACCTGTATGCTTCATCTGGGACCCCCTCTTTCATGGTGGTACTGTGCTTTACCCTGATGCCATTTGTTGTTGGGCGGAGAGAGGGTCAGTTGTTCCTTTGTCCCCTTGTTTTGCTGTAGGCTTTTGTAGGGTTCCATGGTGATTTCCTGGCTCCAGATGCTTGGCTGAGAAAGTGGGGTGCCATCTCAGGGAATGCTCTGAGGCAAAGTTCCTGGACGGGCCTTCACCCCCCACCCCGCCCCCTCACCATGCAGAGGATGGGGTCTGCAGGTTGAACTGGTTGCCAGGGTGAAGGCCCCAGAGTGAAGGTTGGGAGTCTTCTCCAGTGGGGGATAAGGCAGCTTGAACAAGGCCTCTGGTTTCTCTGCGCACCCTGTAGTGGGCCATGCGAGAGTGAGGGAGGGTCTCACGGCTGGCGGGGTGCAGAGCCGTGTCTGGATGGCCCTCCAGGTGTGGGCTGCCTGCCCATCTGTTTGCTCCTGTGTCGGCCACCCTGCCAGTTTCCAGGACGCTTCTTTGGAGCTGGGCCGGGCCCCTAGCCTCTGGGGTTTCCCCAGGGCGGCAGCTGGCCTGGGGCAGCAGGGTCACTGGGTGACCTTCTCCTCTGTTCCAGCTGCCTGGGTCCCCCAGTCAGCACGGGGCTTCGGGAGTAGGGTCACGGACTCTCGGCGTCTCGGTTTCTCAGCCTTTCCTGCAGCCAGTTTGTGTAATGTGTGTCTGAGATGTCGGGCGAGGGCAGACAGGCCAGGAGCAGGAGGAAGTCTGGGGGAGTGTGACCGAGCCCCGCCCCACACCCCTGGCCACAGGGAGCTGGCGGGGGGGGGNGGGGGGAGGCGGTGCTTCCGGGGCCAGCCCTGGCTGTCTGGCGGGAGGTGACCGCGGGAGGTGGCCGAGGCCGACGGCCGGACTCTTCATGGCCCAGAGACTGTTACACAAGCAGCAATAATGTGTCTCTTTCTAAGGATTGCGAAAGTCGGGAGGATTTCTCCACTGGAAGAATTATGCAAGTTTCAACTGAAATGTTTTTAAAAAGTTTCTTTGTTTTGAGTCAAAATATAGAGGCTGAATTATTTCCTTCAGGTCTGTGAGAGCTGCCGTGGGAGGAGAAGGCCTCCATTCTTGCTCAGGCCCTCGCCCTCCTGGTTTGCTGTCCCTGGGGAAATGGGGAAACAGGCGGCGGGGGGGGGGGCAATGGGATGGAGCCTGGGTGTGGCCTGGGGACCATGCCCATTGCTCCCCACTTTCTGTTTTATTGACCCTCTGAGATATGGGGGGGGATCGGAGTTGCAAAGAAGGGACAGGAAGTTATTTCCTGGGGTTGTGGGGCTGTGTGTGGCAGGCGACTCTTCCCCGCACAGTCTTGCGTGGTCTGAAGCACGTTTTGGGTGGCCTTGAGTTATCCGTGGGAATGAAGTGGCGTGGGCGGCAGGGACCTCGGGGGGCTACATATGTGGTCCCCCGTTGTGTGTGCGAGCACAGCACAGGTCCTCTCCCTGGCCCACCTCTCCGAGGCTACCCTCTCCTCCAGTAGACCAGGTGTGATGTGTCCAGGCAAGCTCGGGTCACATTCAGGAAGCCTCTAGCCTGTTCCCAGGGCTGGCGGTGGAGTCAGCAATAGCTCTCCTGCTGCTCTTCTGTGAATAGAGGGTACAATTCTATAGGGCAGCCTGGATGCCCGTTCCGCTGCATTAGACTTACTGTCTTTCCAGGCAATGTCATTGCAGAGGCTCAGCGAGGTGGAGTGGTCTTCCTGGTCACAGACTTGGGAGCTGGTTTGGGGCGGGGTGGGGGGGGGTCCTTTACTTCTGGGACTTGCCACTGCTTGTGCCTACTTATTTACTAACGTGAAGGACCTGGACTCAGGCATGAAATTGAAATGAGATGGTGGGGATGAGAGTAACGTCGGAAGAAGGACCGGAGTGGCTGGGGCACCTGCGGGGGTGGGGGAGAGCCCTCTGGCTGTGTGTGGGCCTGCTGGTGATCGCGGTGCCCGTTCCCTGCAGCGTGTGGCCTGCGTGCTGCTCTGTTCTTTGCTAGAAATTCTTGTGCGTTGGGGTAATCCTTGTGTCTTCCATGCTGGTGAAACAGATAGGAGGCTTCAAGAGGGGTCTTGGCACGAGCCTGGGAAACAGCTGAGGTTGTCTTGGTATGTGGCGTTCGTGTTTTATCTGATGTAACTGTTTTGACTTAGAAGGAATCAGAGGACACCACGACTTCTTGATTTTGCAGCTCTAGGTGCTGATTCAGGAAGTCTCCGCGTGAGCCTGCGGGCCGCACAGCCCACAGTGGTCGGGCCTGCCCCCGGTCTTGGTTCTCTGGGCTGCCCTTGTTGCGGTGGGCCTGGGATTTGTGTTTGTGGTTGTGTTGTCAGCCCCGTGGAGGGGGCAGGTTGGTCACGGCTGGGTCTCCAGTTCCGGGCCCGGAACAAATACTCCTTGAATGACTCACGGAGGCATGAAATCACTAGGTGTCGGGGGTTTCTGGGTAGTTCTGCTCTTGACAGCTAGAAAAGGAAAGGTGTAGGAACTTTCCCAGGAGCAGATTGATGTCCTTTAAGGTGGCATTCATCCTGGTCACGTTGTGTGTTGTGAAGAAGGTGGCTCGCTTAGGCCGGTGCGGGGTGCTTTAAACCTGGCTTGGACCCAGATGCTTGGCTCCTGCTGTGGAACTCTGACGCTGGAGCTGGGGGAGCCTGGCCGTGGTGCCTGCCTTGATTTGGCTTCTGCTGGGATATTAGCTGGCTACTTTGAGAAGAAACCTGTCTTGTTGAGAATAGGCTTCCCGTGGGACCCACGGTGTTGCTTGGTACAGGGAACAGTGCTGTGGTGGCTGGGAGTAGTGGGCAGGCCGGCTCCAGGGCTGCTGTGTTGAGGGAAGCCCTGGCCAGGGGCTCATCCTGCCCTGAGGGTTAGCCAAGTCGTGAGGGTCTGAGGGCCCAGGGTGCCAGTGGGGCTCTGGTGTGGCTCTTCCCCTCCTAGCCCAGCCCCTGAGCCCACATGTGAGGTGGCAAGTGGGGGTGACAGTCACATGATGGCAGCTCAGCCGCGTGTCCCAGCCCTTGAGTCTGACCCTGTGGGACGGGGTGGTGTGAAGAATGGGGCTGAGCCCTCTGGAAGCACAGTAGGCGTGGGGGTGCAGGTGGTGCGTGTGTTTGGGGTCCCAGAGGAACCAACCTCCAGCTGTATCATTATAGGAACCAGTTGGTTGTGTCTTGGTGTCTGGGGACCTTCCTGGAGCCTGGGTCTGGTGGTGCGTTCTCCTTTGCACCCTACTCTTCCCAGCCAGGCTGTGTACCTTGAGGGGGGAAGACTGAGGGTCCTGCTTCATGTGCAGGAAAGGACCCCCAGTGCTGCCCCAGGCCCACACTCTGGGGGAGCACAGCCATGCCCAGCACTAGCAGCCTGCGGGGACCCCAGCGCCAGTGAGGCTGGCGGGCTGCCTGGGTCTGAGGCTGGGGGTGTCTGGATGACCTGTGAGTCCCTGTTTTGGGGGGGGGCAGGTCTGCATTCCCTTGGGAGCAGAGCCAGCTTCTCATGCCCTGTCCACAACTGGCCGCTGTTGAGTGAGTGTGCTTTTTGTGACCCTAGCCCCACAGCGCCAGTTTGTGCCTCCAGCCTGACTGGTAGGTGAGGCTCCACGAGGCAGGCAGCAGGGACAGGAGCTGGCACCAGGCCGTGCCCCCTTCCCCACCTCAAGTATGCTCACTTTTCACACCTGAGCTTTTCACTGTCTCTGCGTACCCAGACCTGGAGTTTGCTGTTGGAGCTGCTTCTGCGTGTGGCATTTGTGGTTCTCATGGTGCTCACGCTCGTGTCCCCTCCTTACACAGGCCCGTGGCTCTTTGGGCACTACTCATTCTGTCTGCCCATCCCTGTGGATGCATGCTTCTAATGGCCTCACGTTCTCCTTTCAAACCCCTCACTGCTGCACTGAAACCGTCAGAACAAGGGGTGCCTGTTGCCTCTGCAGACCCCCGCGTGGTCCAGCTGTGGGGACATGCGCACCGGTTTGCGGTCTTTACGTAGGCTCTGCGCTGAAGGTGACACAGAAACCCCTGTTTGAGAGACCCACGGCCGGCCCTCTCATCTGCCTGGGCCTCGTGGTGCCCGGTCTGGATCCCTAAACTGCCCTGGTCAACCGGTTGAGTTCTGTGTGTGGTGCTGATGTCAGCATCTGCCCTCCCCTGTGCCCCAGTGCTAGTTGGGCCCCTGGGCACAGGGAGCTGAGTGTTTTTCGAACGGCAGGGCTGGCGCTCAGTGAGCACGTGAAAGAACCAGGGAAGAAGGGGGCAGTCGGGCATGCTGCTGGTGAAGCTGGGAACCCTCTCCCTGGAGGAAGGGACAGGTGCGTGCATTCCACATGTGGTTCTGAACTCTGCTGGGGGTTCCCTGCTGGGGAGAGCAGGGAGGTGCTGTCATTAGCCCCGGCCGTGGTGGGATCTCCGTGCTGGCAACTCTCCTCCTTTCCACCTGGGTGGGGGAGCCTGGGCTACAGCGAGAGAGTGCTGTGTCAGGAGCCTATCCCAGGCCGGCTGGCCCTATTGGGATGAGTGACCCCCAAGCCTCGTGTAAAGTCTGTGCGGTCTCAGGCTGCAGCACCAAGGTGCCTGGCCTGGATGTGTGCGGGTGGCCGTGTGCGGACGCGCGTGTGCGGTGGGCGCTGCTGGCTCCGCCTTACCTGCTGCCTCCCTGCTTCCTGGCTTTACAACTGTGTTGCCCAAACCATTAAAAAAATTGTGCTCCCAAGTTGAATGATATGCAAATGTAGTCAATTAAGCGAGGGGATTTTAATTAGCAGTTTAAGTTCATGTGTGAAGTGCCTTGCCTTAATTACTTGACAGTTTTGTTGTAAATTTGCTAAGTTTTTTTTGCAGAACTATCAAAACTGTGATTTTTTTTTTTTTTTTAACATTCTTATGTGCAGTAAGTGTCGCCCAGCCTGCCTGACCTTCGTCGGTTTTGTCTCAATTTAGGAAGCTCTTTAAGCTTTAAGAAGAAGGTAAGCCCGTGGGTTGCCTTAGTGTGGCTGGACGAGTGATGACATGTCCCGTGTTTCCTGGAGCACAGGCTGGCTGTGGTCATGGGCTCCTAACTCAGGTTCAGGAGCCTATGGCATCACCCAGGGCCGGGGCAGCATGCCTGGTCCTGGAATGGAGGTCAGAAAGGCTCTTGCCTGAGGGGACCACAGAGGGCCAGTGGCTACAGGCTTCTGCCCGGACGGCCTGTGCCTTGATGGGCCTGCAGCCTATGGGCCCGGGTCCCCATGTGGCTGCAGCGCACATCCTCATCGCTGATGCCTGCCAAAGGCCCCGGGGAATTCTGAACTTCGAAGCTCCTTCCTGGCGGTGCAGCGGGAAGCTTTCCCTCCTGCACAACCCCCCTCTCCCCCCCAAATCAGAGTGTGGTGTTCACCCCGTGGGCTCAGCTTAGGGCTGGCTCAGTGTCCGTTCACTGCCGCTGGGTGGGGGGTCGGTGCACATGTCCCTTCCTGCTGGGTTTGTGTTGGAATCTTCTCCCGTTTACAAGAGAACTTGCTTCATTTTCCTGTCACAGCTGTTGAGGTGGTCTTGTGTTACTGAGGGATCCTCTGTGGTATTCAGTGCACCCCTAGACTTACTTACCTGGTTGGGCTTGATATCTCTTGTGCAGATAGGCTTTTTTATTTTCTCACTTAAATATTTATATTTGAATTGTGATTTCTTTGGTAGATCTGTTTTCTCTCCGTCTCTGTGACAAAGGCTTGTGTCTCAGTTCTCTCTGTGATCCCTGGGGGCTGAGAATGACAGCAGGGACCTAGCCAGGCAGCCCCACAACCCAGCCTGCTGTCTCTGTGGCCCTAGCCTTTTGGAGCCTTGGCCAGTGTGGCCCTGTTGGCAGGTGTGAGGGGCCAGAGGGCTGGGGAGGGGGTGCAGGCAGCACCAGGGGCGCTGGGTGAGGGGGTACAGAAGCTTGGTGGCGCCTGGGATGTTGGGGCCTCTGCCATTGTTGCTGAAACTCGGCTGGATGTATGGAGCAGAAGCCCAGGATCCCGTCCTGTGGCTCCCAGCACCGCGATGGCGGGAGTTCCCTGTCCCTGCCCCCTGACATTGGGCCAGTGAGGACTGCTTTTCTTCCCGCGTCATCAGGACGTGTCTGTGGGTTTATGAAAACGTGCTGTTATGACGGGAAATTTCAAGCGGACACTGAAATCAGGAGACTGGTTCGCGCAGCCCACGCGCCCAGCCCAGCGGTGCCGGCGTCTCACTCATTCCGTTTCATCTGACTTCTCTCTCCTTGCTTGTGCAGTGGGGCTGTCATTCTTTTTTAAAGCAAATCCCAGCATCTTATTTCATAGTTCAGCATTTCCATATCTAATGTATCCAGAATTGTGGGAAGTCTTGACCCTGGTGCCGTCAACGTACTTGATGGTCTCGAGAATTCCTTCCCTCCCGTTGGTGCCCACCCGTGTTCAGATCCTGCTGCCTCAGACATGGCTCTTCGGCCGCTGCTTTGCAGGATCCAGGGCCACTTTGCTGTGGGCGACAGGCCTTCTGTGCACACGTGCCTCTGTTTGTTCCCGTGTAGCCAGAGCCTTTTCAAGTACTCTGTGGTATTGAGGGTTCTGGAATTAACATCTGGGGCACACGCTGTGTGTTACTCCAAGGGATGCTTCAGGGAGCATCTTGCCACTGACGCTTCACAGAAGCCGCATGCAGCAACGTGGACGAGCGAGGGATGCTGGTGTCTGCTGACTGCTGCCCCGTTGTCCCCACCCCCGCCCAGGTGAATGAAGAAATGCACTGTGTGGACGTTGTCCTCCACATCCTCCCGTGTCTGCAGCTGTGTCCCCGAGTAGCTGGCACGGCCCCGTCAGTAGTGCTCGTCTCTGTAGGGCCCTTGTCACTCCCGTGTGCCGCCTCATTGCTGTGTGGCCTGTCCCCATTCTTGTGTTGGTGGACATTCTCGTGTCCTGGCTTCCCACGTGGATGCTCGTGAATGATCGCTGCAGCTTGTTGGCCCGTGTGTGTGCGTGTGTCTGGAGCACGGGCTGGGCATGAAGGGACTGAGTCAGAGGGCGCCTGGACCATGCTGAATGGTTTCCTGACGTGGCTCCACCGGCTGACCAGCCCCCTGCAGGGAGGGCAGGTCCTGTGTCCCATGGTGGCTGAGACCCGCTCTCACTATAAGTTCATCTCTTTGGGCACGTGTGAGGTTGGGTGGGGGTGAGTTTCTTATAGAAGATTTGGTGGATCAAAGAGGGCACGCACGCACAATGTCCACACCCTGTCTCTTCTGCATTCTAAGTCCCGACTGAGGGGCGACTCTGGCACACGTTCTGACCATTTCCCTACTCCAGCTGGGAAGGTGTAGGGCCTTTTCAAGGGTTCCTTTTTTTTCTTTTTTAAGGTTTGTTTGTTTGTTTATTTATTTATTTATTTATTTATTTATTTATTTATTTATTTTGGAGAACATGAGTGAGAGGCTGAGGGAGAAGCAGACTCCCCGCTGAGCGGGGAGCCCAGCATGGGGCTCGATCCCAGGACCCTGGGACCATGACCCGAGCCAAACGCAGGCATTTAAACCGACTGGGCCACCCAGGTGCCCCATTAAGACTTTTATTTATTTATTTGACAGAGAAAAGAGAACACGCAAGCACAAAGAGAGGGAGAAGCAGGCTCCCCTCTGAGCAGGGAGCCCAATGTGGGGCTTGATCCCAGGACCCTGGGATCATGACCTGAGCCGAAGGCAGACGCTCAGCCAACTGAGCCACCCAGGCGCCCCTCAAGGATTCTTGATTTTACCTGTTACTGAAATTCTTTTTGTATGTGGCTCACCAGTTCGCATGCCCACAGAATTAAGCAGATGCCTATTTTCCTATCCCCTCACAACCTTTGGTTACTGTAGTTAGGATATCTTTGTTAATTTGAAAGGTGAAAATCTCATTTTTAACTTTATTCTAGTGGCATTGGCCATTATGTTTTTTTAGTATTTCTGTAATTTGCCTTGTGTATTTGTTTTATTATAAAACTTGCTGTCTTAGCTGTTTTTTCAAGTAAGCTCTATACCCAGAATGGGGCTTGAACTCATAACCCGAGATCAAGACACGCGGCTCATGGCCCTCTCATGCGGACTTTGCGGTCCGGGCCTGTTCTTGGCCATGGTTTGCACTAGTTTGCTTCTTTTGGTTCTAGGAGGCCGGGGGTGACAGGTGGGCCGGGGACTCTGGTCCTTCACACGGGCCACACGCTGTTGTGTTCTGGTACCTGGTGGGGAGGCGAGTGTGTGTACGTGACTGTGGCTGTGAGGCTGAAAGGGTGGCCGCGTCCCTTCTCCCAAGCCCCGGGGGTCCTGGCCCACTGCCTCTTTGGGCATTGGCCTGGAGGTCCTGGAGTCGCTCCAGGGGCATGGGAGGTTGTCTAGGCCAGGACACGTGGTGACCCCACTGCCCGTGTCCCCATCCCTGGGGCTGCACTGACCGAGCCAGTGACTCAGCTGCCAGCAGCCGTTCCCGTTATTTGGTCCCAGATGCCCTGTGTCGGCCTCCTGCATCGGGCGCAGGATCGGAGCCGAGGGACCTGAGGTTCTTGGTCCATCCGACAGCGCTCTTTGTGTTAAGGAGGGCAGGGGCGCTCTGGAGGGGGGAGGATCCTTGATGTTTGTTTTGCAGATACTACTGGGGCCCCCACGTGCTGGTGCTGGTCGAAAGGAAGGCCTGGCAGCGGGAGCCTGGGTGGGAGCTCTGTGACCTACGTCAGTGAGGGTGGCTCTTTGTGTTTGGGTTAAAGAAAAACAGAGTTGGAGATCTCTCGGAGGCCGCTTGTCTGTCTCGTGTGCTGCTCACCGTGAAGGAGATGCCGATGCCGCTGTCCCGGAGTCTGACGTCACGCACCCTTTTTTCCTCTCTTCACACAGGAGTCACTGCAGATTTCTGGTGTTTCTGGTCAAGTAGGAGTTTCTAGAAGTTCAGAGAGCGAGAGCTTCATGAGTGGTCCCCGGGCTCAGGTCCTGGCTTGGCCACATCCTCACTCTGGCATCCTGGGTTGTGCCACTTCCCTGGGCCTCAGTTTACTCTTCTGTAGCGGGTGATGAGGGTGTTGTGCTGTGCAGCTTTGCACCTTCCAGTTCTTCCCAAAGCAGGGTGTCTGACGGGAGGCAGCCGGGCCCGACAGGCTGTCCCAGGGGCCCAGTCAGGGCCACATGTGGGCACATGAAGGCTGGTGTGGTGGCTCCCCTCACAGCCGGCCGGGCCAGTTGGGTTGGATGGCGGCAGGTGCTGTGAGCAAGAACGCACGGGGTGTGCAGGTGTGGAGTCTCCCTGTGCCCGCAGTGGGCATGTCCGTGTATCGGGGCCCGGGCTAGCTGTCGTCGGTAAGCCCCTGCTGGCTGTGCTCCTCTCTGGACTTGCAAGGGGCGGTGAGCCCTGTGGGACACGCGATGGAGCGTCCGACCTGGGCCTCTGTGTGTTCAAGTGCACACGGTCCCTGACTCACCCGCTGGGATGCTGGGAGTCACCCCTGCCCTCGAAGCCATGGGGGCGCAGGCTGAGGATGTCCCAAGGTCCTGGGCTCTGCAGTTGAGGATGGCCGCGCACAGACGGGTCCTAGGCAGTGCGTGGTGATGGGCTTGTGCCGTGTTCGATCTTCAGATGGCTTCTGGCTGAAGGGAAGGCCAGAGTTCTGTTTCAGGGTAAGGCTGGTAGGATGTGCCTGCCTGCCTGCCTTCCTTCCTAAGATTTTATTTATTTTTCAGAGCATGAGCAGGGGGGAGGGCAGAGGGAGAGGGAGAAGCAGGCTTCCTGCTGAGCAGGGAGTCCGACTCCATCCCAGGACCCCGAGATCATGACTTGAGTCGAAGGCAGACGCTTCACTGAGTGAGCCAACCAAGGCCCAGGATGTGTTTTTCAAGTGGAACAACCTTTGATAACTCTTCAAACGGTGATTTTAGTAATCGAGCCAACGGTGGTAACATCATCCACAGCCTTGATCTGAACCAGGTAAAATTGATCACAGAGTGATTCTTTTTTTTTTTTTTTTTTAAGTGGGCTCCACCCCCCACCATGCAGGACTTGAACTCATATCCCAAGATCAAGAGTTGTGTGCTCTACTGACTGAGCCAGCCAGGTGCTCCCAACCCCAGAGCAATTCTTATCTGGAAAAGTGACGTTTCTCAGAAAATGAAAACAAGGCAGTGAGTAGAGAACCAGTTTTGAGAGCCACAGTGCCCTGTTCCACTCATGCAGGGTGAAGAGCTGGTGGAACTCGCTGATGGAATGGACGTTTCCCGTTGTCATGCACCTTGGCTGCGGGCTGGGGTTTCGGGGTCATGGTTCCGTACTCGACAGGTGTGGCTGGACGGAGAGCGCTTCTCTGCATCCTCCTGCTGCTGTTGGTCCAGGTCCGCAGGCACGTTGGATTCCTGGATCGTTGTACTAGAGAGTTGAATTGGAATTTGATGTCGGCCTTTATGACCAGGGTTTGATACAGGCCCAGAAGTTAGGGAGTTTCGAGTTAAGTGTCCTGTTGCTGTTCCGTTTCAGATATCCATTTGGCTGCCCCTGAGTGGGCTCAAGTATTGAGGGAGTTCACTGTTCTGCACAACCCCATGGCTCGAACGTGGCACCTGCTGGGCCATCCCAGGGGTACCTGACATCCCTTCTTGGCACATGCCCTCTCGTGTTCCCACGTAGCCTCCAGCTGTGGGTGGCCAACGCAGGAGCAGAGATGAGTCTGTAAGCCTGCTGCTTCTCCTTGGCTTAGGACTTTGTTTTGAACAATCTTCAGACCTCCGGCGTAGTCACGAGAGCAGTGCTCACTGGGGTTCATGAGCGTGGACACCTTGCCATGTTGGTGCACTCTCAGCTGGCGAGCTTGTGTCTTTGGTGTACGTTTCCTGCAAATGAGGGCGTTCTAGTGTTGGCACAGCATGGTGACCGGCACAGAGCAGCCCGCAGCCCTGTCCTGCCCAGGACGCATGGGGATGCACCTCTGTCCCCAAGCTGCTTCTCTTCGGGCTCCCTCCCCTACTTTTGGTCCTTTGTGACATGGGTGCATTGGGAGGGCACAGGGCCATCCTGTAGGTTATGCCTCTACTCCCGTCCCTGGCGCACCCCTGGTTGGATGCAGGCTCAGCATTTTGGGTGGGAGCCGGGCCGTGCCACCAAGTCCTCCCCAGCGTGGGATGGCTGGAGGCCCAACATTGCACGCCTCTCCTCAGGCCGGGAACTTTGATCGTGCTTGTGGGTGGGGTCTGCCTTTTCCCTCCGTAGTTAATAAGTAATTCGTGGAGGACTTCGGACCTTGTCAGCATCTACTGTGATGAACTTTCTCCCAGCGGGTTCGACGTCCCTGCCCCATCCCGCTGACCCATTCACGGTGGTCCCTGTGTCTGCTTCTCCCGGAGCTCGTCCCCTCCCCACTACCCGCTGTGGAGAGCCACTACAGACTGTGTTTTCCAATTCAGTCTGTTACGGGGTTGCAGTCCGTTCTGGTCATTATTCTGATGACTCAATTGTCCCTCTTTTGGCCACCCACTGGGACTCAGTCCCTCCTAATGGCTTTTTCCTGAGACCCCCTGACACTGTCACACCCTTGGTAGCGTGTGCGCCTTGTGCATTCCTGAACTGGGCCCTGAGGGCACCAGGTCAGCAGGGTGGGTCAGACACACAGAGACCTGTCCCCGGATGTGGACACGTCCTTCTCCCAGCTGGAGCCCCTGGTGAGTGTGGGGTGGGGTCACCACGGGGCACATGTAGATAGCAGAGGATTTTTCTGCACGTGGATGTTGGCCGTTTTTCCACATCACTTTGCTGTGGGTCATTTATAGAAACTGAGCCGCTTCCTTCCGTTCCATGGTTTTCTCTGGCTCCCGGCTCTGGGGGCCTCCCGTGGGGTTGTGTCTGTTGACATTTCCCTGTCCCTGCATCTGTGCCTCTGTCGGCTGTACCCGGAAAGGCCGTGGCACATGGTCAGTC
The DNA here is from genome assembly GCF_002007445.2 of Ailuropoda melanoleuca. Taxonomy (NCBI): domain Eukaryota; kingdom Metazoa; phylum Chordata; class Mammalia; order Carnivora; family Ursidae; genus Ailuropoda; species Ailuropoda melanoleuca. The sequence continues at coordinate 1,043,654 of NC_048228.1, forward strand.
AGTTCTTCCTTGCTCAGAATGTTCTCCTGTGCTCACTCCCTGTGTTGGGAGGCTTCCCTGGAGGCCTGGCCCCCGGTCTGTGTCGTCTTCCTGTGTCGTCCCGTGTGGCGAGTGGGGTCAGGAGGGAAAGGAAGCCAGGGCCAGGCTGTGGCCTCCTTCAGATGCTTGTCCCGTTGTTTTGGGTTGGAATGAAAGGATTGAAACTGTCCTTATCTCCATTTTTTCTTTAATTTTTGTATTTATTTGAGAGAGAGCACAAGCGGCTGAGGAGGGGCAGAGGGAGAGACAATCTGCAGCGGGTTGGAGCGCAACACAAGACTTGGTCTCACGACCCTGAGATTGTGACCTGAGCCGGAATCAAGAGTTGGATACTTAATGGACTGAGCCCCCCCCAAGCACCCCTTTATCTCCAGTCTTAAAACAAATCTTACCTTCACTTCAAATTTCTGGAAGTCCTGCAAGGTAAAAAAACAAACAAAGGTGGATTCATTTTCAGCTGCCCTGAGGATGAGCATGATTTTAGAGTAAGGGCCCCTGTGCTAGGGTGGGGAGTGGCCAGCCCCCCCCCCCCCCCCCCGCCNCCCGTGCTAGCACACTTGGCCTCTGTGGCCAGCAGGAGTGGGTGTGGTGGTGTGCCAGGGTGCCCCAGGTCTCCTGGTCTCAAGTCCTCTCTTAGAGAAGGCTCCTGAGGCAGCGTTTGGACTTGGGTTTTTCCTGTACCCTTTGTTTATGCCCTAGGGCCCGGGCTTTCTGTGAGGGGAGGAGGACCTTGTGAGCCCAGGTCTGTCCTTGGAGGAGCACTTTGAGGAAATGGTGTGTAAACCTGAATTCTTCCAAACCATCTTGTGTGCGCACACACACATGCACGCACACATACACACGCATATATGCACACGCGTGCACACACACGCACACACGTGCACACAGGCGTGCACACATGCACACAGACGCACACGCACATATGCACACACGTGCACACATGCACATATACACGTGCGCGCAGGCGTGCACACATGCACACGNACACACACGCACACACGTGCACACAGGCGTGCACACATGCACACAGACGCACACGCACATATGCACACGCGTGCACACATGCACACGTACACAGACACACACACGCACATATGCACACACGTGCACACATGCACATATACACGTGCGCGCAGGCGTGCACACATGCACACGCACACAGACACGCACATATGCACACACGTGCACACACATGCACGCAGGCGTGCGCACACGCACACACACTCCGTCCCCAAGGCTTTGGCCTCTGCCACGGGTCTCGCTTTGGCTGCTGAGGGCGTGTTCCCACCGTGAGTGCATGTACCAGTCACCTGACTCCGTGCTCCATGGCCCAGCAGCAGGAGACAGAGGCAGGAACAGGCCTTCTTGGAAGGATGAGGAGACAGTACGCTGTCTGCAAGGGCCCAGGAGGGGGGATGTTGTACGGGAGGGAGTGGCTGGCCCCCCAGCGCGTCCCCGGACCTGATGCTGTTCGCCGCCTCACCCGCGTGGCAGGGTCTGTGTGGCGCCTGCTGCAGACACGGGGCTGCAGCCTCAGGGAGCCCGTGCCCAAGTGGGAAAGATCCCCACAGCTTCCACGTGGCACTAAGGGTAGCTGGAGGGGCGGGTGACTTGCCAGCAAAGGCCTTGGCCAGGATTAGTGCTGGTGGTTCCCATACATCATGGACCAGAGTAGGCATCATGGACAGAGTGCTTACTGTTGGGGAGGGTTCTTCGTTTTTCTAGATATTTTATACTTGTGAGTCATGCCTACTCTGTTGATCCACGTTGCTCTGACTGAGGAATCATCGCAGGCCACCCATGCACCACACCACAGGCTGCCATGGCCTTGTCCTCGCAAGGGGGTGACTGCACCTGCTCACCCTGTGCCCTGCAGTCTGGGAAGGGCCTCTCCCGGAGGTGCCGAGAGCACAGACAGCCGGTCCGTTCTTTGGGCCGCTGGGAGACCCTGGCTGTGACAGAGGAGGCAAGGGTCGCCTTGCGTATCCCTTGGAGCTGCAGTCCTGTAGTGTTGGTGCCTTCACACGCCTCGAGCGGTCCTGAGCTGTGCTGTGTGTTCTTTGTTACAGACATTTCTGGCTGCATTCGTCCGATCTAGGTCGGTCCAGGGGGACCCCTGATTCTCAGGGCCCTTTGGGTACATGCTTGTTCATCTCCAGATGATTCTGAAGTCTGGAAGGTCTGCCATGTAGATTAGGCCGTAGCCTTGCTGGATGTGCCTGCTGGGAGCACTGGCAGGCTGGGCTTCGGTCCCTCCCACTGCCGCACATGGGCCTTGTCCTCTTCCCGGCCCCTCTGCCGCGAGACGAGCCTCAGGGAGCCCGGTGACAGGGATCACAGGTGTGGGTGCTGACGGAGGAGGCCTTCCTGTGTCACCCCGGACTGCAGCAGTGCCCCTCCCTCTGCTCTCCTTTGTTATGGGTGCTTGGGCGATGCCTCCCCCATGTTGGGCCATCTCGTCACCTCCCTGTCGCTTGAGTGGCCCTGCCTCACCCAGGAATGACCAGACGGCAAGCTCAAGGCCCCATTTAGATCTTTATCTGGATGCTTTTAAGTACTTGTATTAAGTATTTTAATGTACTTGACCCTTAGTCTGGGCTTGTTGGACTTGCACCCACCGACCGTCAGACTGTCTTTTTGTGCATGCCCAGCTGTCACTGCTGCCTCTGGGGGTGGGCTCCGTGGGCCAGGGGGTGGGAGCAGACTTGGAATCTTCTGTGTGCTTTCCACACAGCTGCAGCGGCTCTCCTTCCTCCAGATGCCTGTCCCCTTCTGTGGGGCTGCCCAGCACGGCCTGCTTTTGTTGAGTAACAGAGATGTGGGCGGGTGTCCCTGCTCCCTGGGCAGGCTCATGCCGCCTCTGCGTGGCTACTTTTGTCACCTTTTGTTGCTGCCTAAGGAATCTGTGGACAAGGTCTACAGCTAAAGGGTGAATGGCACAAACCTGGCATCCCTGTCCTGTCCTCTCCTCTTGGCCTCGGGCAGCGACTTCCTGTTGTTCACTGTTTGTCCCGTTGACCTCCTGTTTCTGTCACCTGCACTGCCACCTCTTTAGTCCTGCCTCGGCTGCTGGCCCCCTGCAGCCCGCGCCTGCTGCTACCTGGGCCTGCCCACAGTGCCGTGGCTGGTGTTTGATGAGCCCATCCTTCGTGCTTACTTTACAGCTGTGTGGTCGCGTTCACCCTGATCTGGCATCGGTGCCTGACCTCGCTCCCTGTCTGCCCCGCCCCAGGGCCCTCGTTCTGACCTCACTTCCTCTCTGCTCTGGGCCCTGGAGTTGGTTGCCTCTGTTTCCTGCTCGTTGACTGGTGTGATGTCGTCCCTGGCCTTGGCCCACCTGGGAGGCCCTGCAGTGCTGGACTTGGTGTGTGGCCTGCTTCTCTGCTGTCTTCTGGCTCCCTGTGCCTGGAGGGTGGGTGCAGGGGGCCTGGCCTGGGCGTTGGTGTGGTCCTGTGCTGGCCCCCTGCGCCCTTGTCCCCAGGAGGCCAGCCCCTACTTGGGGTTGTGCTCCGGGTGTCCCTGGGTCATGGACTCGAGTGGTCCTTCTTGTTCTCTGTCTCTGGTGTCCCTCTCCAGGTCTTTTCCTCAGCTTTATTGCCAAACTCTGTTTTCTTGTCTACTTGCAGGTTTTATGATTTCATTTGTAATGTCTAAGATGTGCCTTGTTTTTGTTTCTTTTGTAACTTCTTTTACCTGTTCTTGTGTCATGGCTCAGGGCTGTGGGATCTCGTCTCCCTTCCCCGGGGATGCTAACGCTGCTTTCCTCTGAAATCCTACTTCTGCTTTGTCTTGGAGCTCGCTTTCTCTCTGCTTGATGCCCGGCCACTCCTCGTGCGGACTTGCAGGCTGGTCCCCAGTTTTGCTCCCTTGAAACCTCCCGCCTGCCGCCTGCGGTGACCGGTGACCCGTGTCTCCGCGCCCCGAGCTTTCTCCCTTGTGTTTCCTGGGGCTCTTTTTCTGCAGCGCTTTGGCCCCAGCCTGCCCGCCTCCTCCTGGCCGCCTCCCACCCTCCCACGTGCTCAAGGTCCGTAAGCTTCCTCCTCCATTGAAGAGCAGGGGTTCAAGCAGTTTTGTTTTGTTTGTTTTTTGTATTTAAGATTTTATTTTTAAGCACATCTACACCCAGCCTGGGGCTCGCGTCGCACGCTCCACCTTCAGAGCCAGCAAGGCGCCCCTTGACGATTTTTGAGAGAATGGGGTCGAAGAATTTTTTTTTTTTAAGATTTTATTTTTATTTATTTGACAGAGATAGAGACAGCCAGCGAGAGAGGGAGCACAAGTAGGGGGAGTGGGAGAGGAAGAAGCAGGCTCATATCGGAGGAGCCTGATGTGGGGCTCGGTCCCATAACGCTGGGATCACACCCTGAGCCGAAGGCAGACGCTTAACCCTGTGCCACCCAGGCGCCCCGGGTCGAAGCATTTTTGCACCTCCATCTTAAAACTGGTTTTCTTTCCTCAAATGATGCATTTTAATTATTATATTTTCTTGATGTGTTTTCTAGATTTGCAAAAGTTCTTGGCATTTTAAGCATCGAGGAAGGAAGGGCAAAGGAAAATCCAGTAGTGCCAGTGATTTGTGATTTTACCCAGAAGTAACCCTCAGATAACCAGGATTTATTTTCTTGGATATCTTATTTCATGCTCAGTGTGCGTGCTCACACACGATTCACTGTTCTGGAAGGTCCTCAGTGTCTGGCTGAGCACGGTCTTGACTGATGCTTGGAAGGATGACTCAGACCCCGTAAAGTAAGATTTAATTGTCCCCAAGAAATGACAAAGTTCCAGATTCTGCTGAGTGGAATGCAGAGTGCAGGAAGAATGTGAGCTGACATCTTCTAGAATTGTTTTTTAAAGCAGGTTGGAAACTCTTTGTCAAGAAGTGAAAAGAGCCAGCAGCAGCCCTTTATGATAGAGCTTCATTGGGAGGGGTCTAGATCCTTACTCCTTGTTTGGAATTTTTTTCTCTTGAGTGTCTTAGTGGGTAGACTTTGTTTTATCAGACTGCCCCGAGGCCTGGGGCCGCCTTCTCCGGGGACTGTGGTCTGTAGCTTTCTGTTCAACGTTTGCTCTGGTTTCTTCGTTCTTGGCTCTGGGTCAGTCCCTCACTCTTGCTGGTTTTCTAGGCCAGTAGTTTCTTAAACTTGAGCTTCGGAATTCTTAAGAATGACTCGCTTCTCGGTCTCACACCCAAAGTCTCTGATTCCTAGGTCTGAGATAGGCCCTGAGCATTTGCATTTCTCATAAGTTCCCAGGTGATGTTGCTGCACTGTGGGGAACCCCTTGGGAGAACCCCTGATCTGCAGCTCTGCCTGCTCTGGCCCTAGGCCCGATCCAGCCCCCACCCAATTTTGCAAATAAAGTTTTATCGGCTCTCAACCACGCCCATTTTTGTTCACATTGGTTATGGCTGCTTTTGTGCCATCGCAGCAGCTTTGAGTAGTTGTGAGTGAGAGCGCACGGCCCTCAAAGCTAAAAATACTTATGATTTGGCCCTTTACAGGAGAAGCTTGCCAATTCCTGATCTAGAGAAGGAAATGATTTTAATGCAGTGGTACTGTATTTTTGTGAATCTTTAAGGGGTGGAAAAGGATATGTTTGGGATCAACCGTAGAAGAAATGGTGGCCTTATCCTGCTAGCTTACATTTGTCATTGACCTGTGGAAATTGTTTAAGACCATAGAACAAACGAATCCTGCATTATAAAGGGTCTGGTTGGGATAAGTGCTGTATAGTTATTTTTTAAAGCAGCTTTTTAAAGCTACACCAAGCATAATAAGCTGCACGTAATTAAAGCGTGCAGTGTGATAACTTTGACAAACGTGTACGTGTGGAGAGCCGTCACTAGAGTCACGATAAGGAGCCTGTCCTGCACCCACAAAGTGTCCCTGTGTCTGTCACTGACTCCTCCCTCCTGCCCCTCCCCACCCCCACCCCCACGCAGCCACTGTCACTAGAGATGAGTTTGTCTTCTCTGGGGCTTTATATAAATGACATTTCTCTCTCTGTGTTTTTTTGGTCTGGTTTCTTCCACTCAGCAGAATTACTCTGAGGTCCTTCTGTGTCGTTGTGCGTGTCTAACTGCTGGGTAGCGTTCCATTGCCTGGATTTGCTACACGGTGTTTATGCAGTCACCTGTCGAGGCGACTGGATCGTTTCCAGGTCTGGGCTGTACGGGTAAAGCTGCTGTGAGCGCTCTTGTGCAGGTTTTTTTACGGACGTACACGTTTCATTCCTTGGGTACATACCTCAGTGCGGAATGGCTGGGTCGTGGAAATACGTGTATGTTGAACTTTTTGGAAATGCCAAGCTGTCCTCCAGTGGGGGTGTGGTGATATCTCAGGGTGGTTTTAACGTGTGTTTGTCTAAAGCCTACCCACCTTGGGCTTCTCTTCCCACGCTTGCTTGTCGTCTTCTCGGTCTTCTGCGGGGAAGTGTCTGTGCAAAATTTTGCCCATTATGGAACAAGTCATCATCTTATTGCTGAGTTTTCAGGCTTTTTCTGTGTCTGGATGCAAGCCCTTTTCACACTGATGCTTTACAAAACTTTCTCCCCTCTGCTTCTCTCTTTTCTTAATAGCGTCTTTTGACGAGTTAAGTATAAAAATGTGGATTAGCTCCGATTTCTCACTTTGTTTTGCATTAGGCTCGTGGTGTGCTAGTTGACAGATCTTTGCCTAACCCAGATCACAGAGATACGCTCCTGTGCTTTTTCCTGGGAATTTTGTACCTTTAAGGTTTACGTTTAGGTTCATGATCCATTTTGCGTTAATTTGGGGGATGATGCAAGGCGTGCACCCGAGTTCACATCTTGGCTATGGATATCCAGTCTGTCCGGCACCATTTCTTATCAAGTCTGCTCTTTCTCTGGTGGATTATCTTTGCACTTTTGTTAGAAAGCTGTTGTCCGTGTGCGTAGGTTTATTTCTGTGCTCACTTGGTGTGTTTGCGTATCTTTCTATCGATACCCTGCTGGTTCTGACGCCTGCAGCCTCATGCCCTGCAGTCAGGTACCAGGCGCTCCCCGACTCCGTCCTTTCTCAGTTACGGCTGTCCTGGGTCCTCTGCCTTTCCATGTGCATTTGAGAATCAGTTTGTCGTTTTTACGAAGAGAAATCTTGCTAAGTTTTTGGTTAGCGTTGATGTGGGTGTACAGATGCTCTGGGAAGAACCTACGTGCTAACAGTCCTGAGTTTCCACACCGTGGTCAAAGGGCAGCCCTCCATTCACTAAGTTGTTCGGAATTTCTCTCCGCAATATTCCATAGTTTTCGGGGCACAGGCCTTGATGCCGTTTGTCGCATTTATTGGATAATCTCCAGTTTTTCTTTCTTGGGGCTACTCCAGTGGTATTGCTTTTTATTTTTTATGGTTTTGTTCTTTCATAGTTTCAAGTTAGTTCAGTCGCAGTTAGTGTACAGCGTGATAGTGGTTTCAAGCAGCACTGCTCTTTTCTGTTTAAAAATTTTTATTTCTTTATTTGAGAGAGAGACTGAGTGCACGAGCAGCGGGGAGGGGCAGGGGCAGAGGGAGAAGCAGACTCTGCCAAGCAGGGAGCCCGACGCAGGACTCGATCCCAGGACCCCAGGATCATGACCTGAGCCGAAGGCAGACGCTTCACCGATGGAGTCCCCGGGTGCTCCAGGTCAACAGTGTGCCATTGGTTTCAAGCAGTACTGCTTTTGAAATTTCAGTTCCTGGTTAGACGTTGCTGGGACAGGTGACATTTGTATATTGACCTTGCACCCTGCAACCTGGCAACTCACTGTGGTAGCTTTTTTGTAGATTCCAGCCTGTTTAATACATCGGTGATAATGCTACCTGTGAATAAAGACAGTGTTACTCCCCCTTTGCGGTCCGGAGGCCCCCGATCTGTGGTGCCTGCTTGCACTGGCTGGGTCCCCAGCGCGGTGCAGGTGGGAGGTGGTGCGAGCTGCGGTCCTGGCCCCTACTCTCAGGGGCAGGCGTTCAGGTGCTCTCTCTGCCAGGTGCGCTTGGTTGTGGGCTTTTCGTACATGCCGCTTACTGGATGGAGGGAGTCCCTACAGTTCTGTCCCTAATTTGATCAGGAATGGGTGTTGAATTTTGTTAAAAGTTTTTTCTGCATTTACTGAGATTATTAATATGATGAATGTCTTTTTCAGTTTATTAACCCAGTGAGTTATGTTGACTGATTTTGAATGCCAAATAAACTTTCATTCCTGGGACACATCTCCCTTGGCCACAGTGTATTATCCTTTTATTGTTGTTATTATTATTGTTGTTAGGATTTTTAAGGTAGGCTTTGTGCGGAGATCGAGAGTCTCACTCTTTGCCGACTGAGGCCGCCAGGAGCCCTGGTATATTATTCTTTTATAATATTGTTGAGATTGACTTGGTAAACTTTTGTTTATAATTTTTGCGTTTTTATTCATGAGGGTTATTGGTCTGTGGTTTTTTGTTTTGTTTTTTGTTCTTGTAATGTTTTTTGCCTGGTTTTAGTGTCAGAATAATGTTGGATTCACAGAATTATTTGGGAAGTATTCCCTCTTCCATTTTCTGAAAGATTGATTTCTTTTAAAAATACCTGGTAGCACTTAACGGTGGAGGCCCATCCCGGTCTGGAGGGCTTTATGGGAGGGTTTTAATGAGGCCGGGCTGCCCCTGCTGCCTGCTCTCACCGGAGAGTGTGAGTGAGCACGCGCTCGGCGTTGTCGGCTTGGTTGTCATGACATCATTCGTGACGTTCCCTTATTTTTTCTAAACAGCTGCAGAGATCAGTGGCGATGCCACCTCTCACGGTCCTGATGCTGACCATTTCTTCTTCTTTTCCTGATGAGTCTGGCTAGAGGCTTATCCATTTTACTGATCTTAGAGAACCAGTTTTGGTTTTACTGATTTTCTCTTGTTATTTTTCTGTTTTCTACTTCATTGATTTCTGTCTTGATCTTTATAGTTTCCTTCCTTTGGCTTTCTTTGGGTTGAAGTGGTCCTTTTTCTAGTTTCATAAGTAGGAAGCTGACTCATTTATATGACTTTTCTTGTTTTCAGGTACAAATATTTGGTTTTCTCCTGAGTCCTGTTTTAGGGATTTCGCACAGATTCTGATATGCTGTGTTTCCGTTTTCTTTCAGTTCAAATCCTTTATAATTGCCTTTTGATTTCTTCTCTGATATGTGGGTTATTTAGAAGTGTGTTAGTTTGCAAATACTTGAAAATTCTTCAGAGATCTTTTTGTTACAGATTTCTAGTTGAATTCCACCTTGGTCAGAGGACACACTCTGTCATATGGACCCTTTTAAACATATCGAGACTTTATTCAGTCCAGGGTATAGTCTGTCTTGGTGAAGGTTCTCTGTGTACTTGAGAAGGACCCGTGCTGGGTGGGGAGCTCTGTAAACACTGGTTAGTTCAGGTCGGTGATGGTGGTGTTGTATCTTGGCGGATTTTCTGTTTATTGCTCTATCTGGTTTTGGCAGAAGAGGGTTGATGTCTTCTAGCATAATTTTAGATTTGTCTCTGTGCGGTCATATCGGTTTTTGCCTCATGTGTTTTGTAGCTTTGTTATTTGGGGCATTAATGTTTATGCTTTTTTTGTATTTGATTACTCGCCATTTTATCTCTGTGATCCTCTCTATTCTTTACTCTGAAATTGACTTTGATATATATATAGCGATTCCAGTTTTCTTTGCACTCTGTGAGCATGGCATATCTGTTTCCATCCTTTTTTCTTTTTTTTTTTTTTAAGCTTTTATTTTTAAGTAATCTCCACACCCAACGTGGGGCTCAGGCTCATGACCCCAAGATCAAGAGTCGCAGGCTCCCTCGCCTGTGCCAGCCAGCTCCCCCTCTTTCCATCCTTTTACTTTAACCTGTCTTTATTTTTCTTTTCATTTCATTTCGTTTTGTGTGTGTGTGTCTTTATTTTTTAAATGGGTTTCCTGTAGGCTGCGTGTGGCTTTTCTGTCTGATCTCTGCCTTTTATTTATTTATTTACATATTTTTATCTGCCTTTTGATTGGGGAGTTCACATGACTGACATTTAATGTGATTATTGGTAAGATTAGGTTTGAGTCTTGCATCTTGCTGTTTCTGCTTGTTCCATGTGTTAGTAGCTTTTTCTTTTTTCTTTTTTTAAGATTTTATGTATTTGTCAGAGCGACAGAGCGAGAGAGAGCAGCCATGAGCAGTGGAGAGGGGCAGAGGCAGAGGAGGAAGCACACTCCCCACTGAGTAGGGAGCCTGACTCTGGGCTCGATATCAGGACCCTGGGATCATGACTTGAGCCAAAGGCAGACGCTTCACCGACTGAGCCACCCAGGCGTCTCTCGTAGCTTTCTTGTTAATGGTTTTCTGCTGTCTTTTGCTGAATCAAACGCAGTTTATGATCCCATTACCTGTCCTCGCTGGCTTGTTTGCTGTACTCACGATTCCCCTGGGGTTTAGCGGACATAAACACGGCAGCGCCCGTCCCCTCTAGCCCTGCCAGCCCGCCCTGCTCGGTCTGGAGAGTGCAGGCCCGCGTTACCAAGCGGGGGCTCGGCCGGCGCGCAGGAGCTCTGTAAGGCGCCATTACGGTTTGTGCTTCTCAAAGGGGTTGTAGTGATGATAAGAATTTCTCAGGTTTACCTGTATGGTTCTCAGTTGTGGTATTCTGTGTTCCTCTGTGTAGATGACGATTTCCATCTGCTGGTGTTTTTCTTCTGCCTGAAGGATGTCCTTTAACTTCCTTGGTAGTGTGGGTCTGCTGGGGATGAGTTTTTGTGTGCTAAACCTCTTTATTTTTCTTTCATTTTTGAAAGATATTTGCAGTGGGTATAGAATTCCAGATTGTCAGTTTTTTCTTTCTTTGATACTTTAAGGAAGCTGACCTGCTGTGGTCCTGGTTTCTCTTTACGTGACGTCTTTTAAGATTTTTGCTTTGTTACTGATTTTGAGCATTGATTTTGTTGTACTTTATTGTAGTTTTCTTTAAATGGTACGTGTTTGGGGGGGTTATTGAGACTTTCGGGTTTACTGTTTTATTTTGGAAAACTGCCTCCCTCCCTCCCTCCCTCCCTCTCCTTTTCCTTTTCCTCCTTCCCTCCTTGTTAAGCAGGCTCCGTGCCCAGCGTGGAGCTCAGTGCAGGGCTTGAACTCATGAGCCTGAGATGAAGACCTGAGCTGAGACCAAGAGTCAGACACTCAACCAATTGAGCCACCCAGGTGCCCCAACTAGAAATTCTGCTCTCCCCCCAGCTCTTGGGCACCCTGCTTGCGCTTTAAGCAGACCCCCAGCTCATAGGCACTCTTCTCATTCTTTTGCACCCCTTTTTTTTCTGGCAGTTTCTGTTCCTGCGTCTTCAAGCTTGGCTGTCTTCTGCACATCCCTGCTGCCACCCGGCCCAGTGGAGCCTGTGTCTCCACACGGGTGACTTGGGACTTTATCATGTCCTCCACATCGCTGTTCAGCTGGCCGAATGTGTGGAATGCTGCTTTGGGAATGGTTTTAGTGTCCTTTGTGAATTCTTTTTTCTTTTTTTTTTAAGATTTTATTTATTTATTAAACAGAGAGAGAGACAGCCAGCGAGAGAGGGAACACAAGCAGGGGGAGTGGGAGAGGAAGAAGCAGGCTCACAGCGGAGGAGCCTGATGTGGGGCTCGATCCCACAACGCCGGGATCACGCCCTGAGCCGAAGGCAGACGCTCAACGACTGTGCCCCCCAGGCGCCCTGTCCTTTGTGAATTCTTATGTCCGCGTCCATTCTGGTCAGTTTTAGTGCATGATCCTCATTATGGTTCATATTTTCCTGCTACTTTGGCCGCATGCATTTTGAAATTCATGTCTGGGTACTGAATGTTTCTGTGTTCTGTAAATCTTCTTGAGCTGCGTCCTGCAGTGATGGATGCACTTGGAGATAGTTGGATCCGTACAGGTCTTTTTTTATTTGTTAGGTGGGTCCAGAGCAGTGCCCCTTCTAGGGCTGACTGTTCCCCATACTGTACAAAATCTTCCCGAGTGGACAGGGCCCCATGAATTCAAAGCTTTACCAGCTTGCCTGGTGGGAACGGGGCTGTTCCCATTGGGTGCAGGCCCCATGCCCTGTTCCCACTAATCCTCTCGGTGCTTCTTTCCTGGCATCATGCACCTTCCTGGCACACATGTGCTGGTCTGTACTTGGCAGACCTGGAGCCTCTCTGTGCCACTTTCCCCCTGCCTCACGTGTCCCTGGACTGCCAGCTCCATCTCCTCAACTCAGTCACTGGGCCCGCCCAGAAACCCTTGAGGCAGTAAGCTGGGGCTGGCGGACAGCTCACTGTGATGCTTCTGTATCTGGGGGTCACCGTGCTTAGTTGCTTGATGTCCAGCACCTTGAGGGCGGGTGGCTCCTGGGCCTTGTCTGGGTTCTGGCTCTTCCGGGCCCTGGGGATGGTGGAGGGGTCGTTGGCCTCTGTGAGGCCATCTTGGCTGCAGATGGGTCCTCTCATCTCAGTGTGGTTGTTGCCCCCAGCTAACAACTTTCTGCTTCAGACACTCTCTTCATAAGTGACGTCGGAAACGTGAGATAAAAAATACGAGTTGCTCTCCTCTTGCTTTATGTGGACATCTGCAGCGTGGGGGGCTCCCCTGCACAGGCAGGGGCTTCTGGTGTGTCCCTCTAGGACTGACTGCTGCAGAAAGCAAAAATAACTCCAGACTTTGAACGAAGCGTCCTTGGGGGTGATCTCAGCTGTAGGAAGGAAGGTGAGCAAATCAAGCTCGGAGGTAGGTGGTTTTAAAAAATTGCTGAATTGTGCTGACTGGCATGTCCATTGTGAGCAGATATGTTTTCCTTTTTGCAATAATTTTGGCTGCATTAGATTCGTTTTGTTAACATCTTCATTACTGCCTTTTCAATTTTAGTTGGAATTGATTATGAACAAAGTACCATGATTTTGACTATTCAGACTAGCAGCTGCAGCAAGCCAGCGCTTAACCGGTCTGGGAACGGGCTCATGTCCATGAGCTCTCAGTGACACCTGCAAGCACGGGCTCTGTGTTGCTTGCTGCGCTGTGGTGACACCTGCAAGACCAGGGTTGGTGTCCGCGAGCTCTCGGTGACACCTGCAGGCACAGATAAGGCTCACAGTTGAGCCTGCGATCGGGGAGGGGTCTCAGCCCTTCCTTGGAGCGCCACTCCAGGGTCAGCTTGAGCAGAGTTAGAATGGACTGTTTTGGCTTGTTTATACAAGTTTCCAGACAGTGTGATGCCCCTAAGAGTGGGGAAGTGGCAGGTTTGTGACGCTGCTCAAGGTGGAGCAGAGCAGTGAGGATGACCTGTGTTCTCTTGGGTGAGCATTGTGGCATTGAAATACCATACCCCCTAGAGCCTTCTCTAGGCTGAAGGTGTGGCTGGTCAGCGGCTTGGGGTCTTGGCCAGGCCTGAGGCTGGTGCTGTGTTCTCATGAGCTGCCTCGGGAAAGGGGGCTCTCGGGACGGCAGGTCAGCGCGGCTCTGCTCTCATCCGAAAGGCGTTGGGTGCGTGGGACGGGTGCTGGGCCAGGGCACCAGAGAAAGGCTTATTCTGAGGAGGGGACTGCCTGTCCCAGACTGCATGCCTGAGCGTGCTTCAGGGACACGATGGCCTGGCATCCTGGTGCCAGGTTGAATCATGGACTTGGTGCTCCTAGACAGTTCTTGGTTGCAGGTCCCCGGTCCTGCTGCCTGTGAGTGGGTTCTCGGAGTGAGCAGAAACACCTCTTGCTTCCAAGGACTTGATGGAAGCCTCTTGAGTTGGTTTATGCCCAGAGCTTTTATCAGAGGCCACTTCAGGCTGGACGTTCTTCTGAGCAGCCTGGGCTGGCTCCAGCTCTGTGGTCGGCTCTGGGCCCTGTGGCTGCTGTTCTGGCACGAAGGGGACGGTGGCTGCCCTGGCTGCCTGGACGAGGCCTTGCAGGTTCAGTGACTGCCACACCCTGCAGCTGGCCCCTCAGTGGACTTCGCTCACTCCTAGGGCCTCGCCACTCAGGACTCTTCCCAGGGTGTCCCACAGAGCTGCTGTCCCTCTCCCGGGTATGCCTAACAGCCCTCGCCCTGGACCTCCCGGGCCCAGGGGTGCAGCTCAGAGGACACGTTGTATGGCCTCAGGCCCAGGAAGCTGGTACCATGTTGTCTAGACTGACATTCTGGGCCTTTCCTGGCGGCTCGCTGCCACCGTGTGCGGCAGCCCCAGGATGCGCTCCCCCCGCCCCCTCCCCCCATTCCTTTGTCTAGGCTTTTGGACAGCCTTAGCCAGGTACTGGATCAGTGCCTCGAGCAAGCACGCCTGAGCGTTGAGCGAGGGGACTGGGGCTCCTGCTGGGAGTCAGGGCCTTGACCACGGATGGTCCCCGAGTGTGGAACAAAGTGTCCAGCACGTGGGGTGTGGAGGAGGCCCTGGCCGCATCTCGGCTCTTGAGGGACATTTTACTTTCTGTGTGGGCTCCTTGCTCACGGGTCAGTGATGCATGGGGAGGCCGCTCAGGTACCCCTTGCCCTGCCTCCCCAGGCAGTGCCGGGTGGCCACAGGACAGCCATGGGGCAGAGGCCGTGGACGCCGGAGAAGATGATGAGGAAGCAGGCAGGGCCGAAGATTGTTGCCCAGTGTCCACCCAGCCATCGGGAGTGGCAGACCCCAGGTCGCTCAGAGAGGGCCGTCCTGAACCACATGCGGTTTGGGTTTGGAGGTGGGGCTGAGTTTCCCTGCTGGTGTACAGTGGCGCTCTGCCTGGCTATGGGGCGTTGCACCTGATTGTTGGAGGAGGGCTGCAGCACAGAGGGGCTGAGGGGCCCTGCCTCAGCTCGGGGAGGGCAAGCAGGGGGTGTGGGGGCCTGGCGCCCGCTCCGAAGCCTGCTCTGCTGAAACCGTGGACTGCCCTGTAATGGGCAGTGGCCGCTACTCAGCCAGCCTGAGTTCTGTGGTCTTGGGGGTCCACCCACCACTCATGACTGTGACCTGCTCATGGCTAGCTTCGATGTGGCTGCCACCCTGGGGCCTTGGTATGGCTGTGCTGTTGGGGATTCTGGAAGAGGGCACACCTGACTTCCTGGGGCCCTGGACCTGCTGTGGTGTCCATCACGTACCTCCGGCCAGCACAGCCCTCGCAGGCCACTGCCCATAAATCCTAAGGAGGTTACACAGGGCTGCGGGGGCGGGGAGGGGGGCTGGGGCAGGCCTGGCGAGGGTCTTGGGGGGCTTCTGTGCTTTGTGACTAGGGCCTGGATGCGAGGTTTGCTCCCAGGGCCCTGAGTGACGGTCTAGGATAGTGGTGGAGTTGATGGTGACGTGAGCACCGACGTGGACGTGAAGATGCGTGGGGGGGGGCTTGGGGGGTGCAGGGCACCTGCAGCGGCACAGGGGAGCAGTCCTCGTGGGGCAAGGAGGCTCTGACGGTGTCTGCTCTGGTACTGCCTGTCCAGAAAGCATGGCACATAGGTCTGTGGCCGCCCCCCGCCCCCGAGGGTTGGGGGCAAGGGTGGTGGCACCCTCACCGGGAGACAGCGAGTTTGCCCTGCAGGCGAGCACTGGCTCTGGGCAGCAGAGGCCCATGGTTGGCTCATCCGTTTTCCTCCCTTGCCTGTGCTGGCCTGGGAGTGGCAACGATCAGGGTGGGCGTGCGAGCCTGAGAAGACCCGCCCGTGTCCCTGCACGGCCCCTCCCCTGGGGGCTGCACCTGGGCTGGCGGTTGCTGCTCCGGAGTGGGTGCAGTGGCTGTCTGCCTGGAGGGGGCCCACCGGGGCTGGGTGCCTGGTCATCTGCTATTTGGCTGTTTGGGGCCTGTGCCTCTTGGGTTTTGGGTTCTTTCTGGTTCTAAGCATGAGCAGGTCTGAGAGATGCCCGTCACTCTGCCTGCTGCCAAGGGCGGGATGCAGCCTGCTGACCTGAAGTGGCCCCCGGGAGTGGGGGCGCGGCCATAGGTCCTGGGCTCTGTCCCTGTTTACGAGAGGTCAGGCGGTCACAGAGGGTGAGGAGGCCTGTGGGCCTGGGGCCTCCATCTGGTGATTGTAAAACGGGCAATACACATTTTTGGAGGGGGGATGGTGGGGGCACACACTGCTGACGGTGTCAGGGGCCTCCGCCCCCCCCCCCCCCCCCCCCCCNCCCCGGGGCAGACACCTTTGTAGCCCTTTTCTCCTGATGTCTGTGCTGAGGGGTGAAAAGTTCAGGCTGTCCCGTCTCCAAGGGGAGCTGGGGGAGGGGCGGAGCCCATGCCTGCTTTCCCTCCTTCAGGTCGCTGAGTTCTGGGGTGGGGGAGCAGGGCTGGTCTGACTGTGGGAGACCCTTCGCTGATGGAGCAGGCTAGCTTGCACCCTGCAGGGCTCTCAGCTGGGTTGGCTGTGGGGCCAGGCCTGGGACAGACAGACAAGTTCACCTGAGCGCCCTCCTGCCGTGCCATCCCTGGGTAGGGCCGTGGGGACCCCGGGCCCTGCAGCAGCGTCACTGCCCACTGCCCGGTGCTTCAGGACGGTCCCCTCACCTGGGGTCAGGCTCGCCCTCATTCTGCCCCCTTCCCTGCCAGCTTTTCCCGACTGACCGAGGTGGATGGCACCAGATCCTCAGAAGCCTGCTGGCGCTTTGAGGGAGCTGTGGGGAGATGGCCTCCTTCCTGGGGGGTGGGGGGTGGGGCTGCATGCAGCCTCAAAGCCTCATGTGGTTGGCTTTCTTTACAGGAGGGCCTGTGTGGTGTCCCATTGCTCGTGGCCACTTGGGGGTGAAGGGCTAGTTTGGGGACTTGCCCCACATGGCTGCCACCGCTGTAGCCGAGGGCTTTGTGCTCTCTGCCCGCCCTGCACTGACCCAGACGCTCCTTTGATGTTGAGCAGCTCCTGCCCCACAGAAACCTTTGTTCCTTTGAGCCCACCAGTGCGGGGGTGCACCTTACCATTCCTGCAGGCCCCCCTGGGGCAGGGGTACAGCCCTTGTCCCTGAGAGGCTCATAGGTGGCTGCCTGGCCCTCAGGAACTTGGGGACCCTGGGGCATCCCTCCCCTTATCCGGGCTGGCTGCTGAAGGGCCAGAAGGAGCTGAGGACAAATGTCTTAGCTGGTGAGGCTGATGTTGGGGGGAAGGGCTGCCTGGCCAGGTTTCCAGAAAGCCATTTCTTGAAAAAGGACCTGGTCCCCAAAACAACAGGCCCTATTCCCTGGTTCAGGGAGGCTGGGGGTGGGGGGTCATGTCTGTCCTAATGACTTGTTTCTTTTTCTCCAGGGGGCAGTGGCCCCACGGGCAGGTGCAGGGCCGTCTGAGCCGAGGAGCCTGGGAAGGGTGGCCTGGCTGTGGGGGCGCCCCGCCCTCAGCCCCCTCGTAGGCCCCACTGAGGGCCGGGTCGAAAGGTCACTGCCCTGATTCTTGTTGCTGCCTCTCGAGTTCCCACGACCCTCGCCCCCAGCACAGACGGGCAGGCTTGGAGCTTTGACAGGGCCTTTCAGGGGATGAATAACATGCCAAAAGGTCAGAATTGCAAGCCACCAAGGTGAAATGTTTCAGTAGCTTAGAAATGGCGTCAGAAGTTGAGAATACACGCGTACAGGCCTGGGTTTCGGGCAAGTGGAAACCAGAGCTACCTGGGGCGCCGCCACCTCCCAGATCAAGTGCACTGCAGAGCAACAGACCAGGTGGCTGTCCCTGGGACCGTCTCCGCACGTGGGGCTGGGTGTGCAGCGGAGGGGCGCCCCGGTGGCGGGCGTCTGGGAGTGAGCGTGGGCAGCCGGCATGCGAAGTGTGCAGGGAGTGTGTGGGAATGTGCGGGGGTGGCTGGCTTGCAGGAGTGTGCGAGAGTGTGTGGGGGTGTGCAGCTCACACCAGCTCAGGCATGGGGAAGTCCTTTGTGATTTAAAAAAAAAAATCACAGAGGGTGACTTAGTTTGCGTTTCTGCGTTGTGACTGATTGCCCCAGAAGCCCTTAAATTAGATGCTGCCGTGTCTTGTAAATATTGTCCTTGCCGTAATTGTGTGTTTTATCAAAACCGAGACTTCCCTGTTGCTGATTTAGTGTGTGGTCTGCAGGGTTGGCGTCCGATTTCTCTCTGCTTTCCTTTGTCCGCGGGGCCTGGCCGGGGGTCTCTGGCCCCTGGAGCAGGTTAGCTACTTCTGCCTGCAGGCGACCTGCTGGTGCGGTGCCCTCGGTCCGACCAGTAGCCCTGGACCCCAGGTGCCCCCGCCCCAGGCGCTGTGGCCCAGCTTGCCTTATTAGAGGTGCTTCCTCCCAGGGGGTGGGGCGGGGGCAGATGCACCCGGTCTTAAATCAGGGACCGCCCGGCAGTAGTAAGAGTGATCACGGTCGGGGAGCACCTGAAAACACAGGCTACTTGTCCTTTCCGCCAGGAAGACATTTGTTCTGTCGCCAGCAGCTCTGAAGCCCAGATGCCTGTCCCAGGCTTGCTGTTCCTCCGATGACCCTTGAGGCCATCTGGCCCTTCACCGGTAGCAGCTGTGGGTCCACGACTCGCACCTGGGACTCAGGTTCAGTGGGCTCTGCGCCTCAGGCTGGTGGACCCTGGTCTTCTTGTCCCTGCTTTTCCATTTGCGTCATTCTGGTAGATTCTTGGGTGTGCGGGTGTAGACGCGTGTGAGCCGGGCTTCTTGCACTTGTGTTGTGGGTGAGACACAGCCATCGCACAGACCTGTCAGCGTGATGCGGGACAGTGAGGCAGGAGCAGGCTGCCTGGTCCCTCTCTGTTGTGCACCTGCCGTCGATCTAGGGCCGGCTGCTCCCTGGGGGCTTCGGAGCGCTGGCCGCCTGCACCTGGCACGCCTGAGGCTGGGGTGCGGGAGGGGTGACAACGCGGTTCTCGCAGACCTGTCTCCTTGCGTGGGGGTGGCTGGCTGAGCTGGCTGCAGGCTTGGCTTCCAGGCCTGCTCTAGGCAGCTGTCTTCATGTGGCCAGGTGCTCTGGGAAGGAGCCTCAAGTTGAGGCATACGTGACATGAGGAGGTGGCTGGGCCTGTGGTCTGGTCAAGGAAGTGGGCTTTGCAGCTTGTGGCGACCTCTTGACCCTGGTCCCTCAGGCATGGCGTCCCGAGGGCTGTGGCCTGGCCTGGCCCTGTGCTGTGACTCCCAGAAGGCCCCTGACCCTGGGATAGCTGCAGGGCGGAAAGGCTGACGGGGTGGCAGTTTGGGGTGCGGTGTGCAGGGATCGGGAGCGGTGTGCTTAGACTCCGCACCCCCAGCCCATCCTCTGCCCGGAGGAGAGAGGTGAATGGGGCTGCGGTCTGGCTCTGGAGGGGGAGCCCTGTAGCCACTCGCCTGCGGAACCCCCTTGCCGGCTCCTGGTCTCTGGCAGGGGTTGTCGCAGCTTCTCACTGTGTGGGGCCTCGTGGCTGTGAGTGTGTGGGACTGGTTGGGCCCTAAAGATGGGGGTCAGCGCAGGGGCTGGCCTGCGTGCTCCCTGCTGCGGGGAGGGGAGGAGGAGGAGGGGCACGGGTTCTGGGGCTCTAGTAAGGGGGGCATGCTCGGCATCCCGAAGGGGCCCCTCCTGTGGACTGTCTTGGGGTCGTTCTCCAGACTTGGGTGTATTTGGCGGTAGTGGGTGGCCTTCTGGTTCTCAAGGTAATGAGAGCATTCTGGAAGGGCCGGGCAGACTCAGGGCCTGGGCAGAGGCAGTCATCTTCCCTCCTTCCTTCCTGCAGCTCAGCAACCACCCCCCGCCCCCCAGCTCCCTGTTCTGTCCTTGCATTTTCTGTGTTTGTCAGGAATGGGAGATTGTTCGCAGGCTGGAAGTGCTGCAGTATTTGGGGAAACCACCCTCACACCTCTGTTCTGGTTTTTTCTTTGAACTCCGAGTGTTTCTGCTACAAAGCTTGTGTGCGCTTCCCCGTGATGTGGTGCAGATGGGTGCCACGCACTCCCGAGTCTGTCTGCCCACGTGATGCCGGAGGTTCTGTGCCCACGCCGTGGCTGTGTGTGTTCTGGCGTGTGGACAGCCTTTGTGTGCCCCCCGGGCTGCCTGGCTCCTGTGCATTCTGCCCCACGGCAGGCAGCCCTGCCGAGGCCAGGTCAGGGGCCCAACAGGTGTGTCATTGGGACTTGAAGGGACCGTGGGGGCGAGGGCCACTCCCTGTGAGAGAGGCCGTCTTCCCAGGCAGCGCAGGCCTCTGGCTCCTGCTCCTGTGGCTATGTCTGTTGTGTGTTAAGTTTTAAAAAAATTCCAGTTAAGATACAGTGTAATACTGTGTCACGTGTACAGTATAGCGATTTAACACTTCCCTACAACCCCAGCGCTCCTCTCAAGTGCTTCCTTCAGCCCTGTCCCACACCCCCGCCTCTGGTGACCACCAGTGTTCTCTGTGGTTAAGAGTCTGTTTCTTGGTTTGTCTCTCTCTTTTTCGCATTTGCTTGTTTTTGTGTATTAAGCTCCACATACGAGTAAAATCATATGGTGTTTGTCTTTCTCTGACGGACTGATTTCGCTCAGCATAATAGCCTCTAGTTCCGTCCACATCGTTGCAGATGGCAAACTCACTCTTTTTGACGGCTGAGTAATATTCCACGGTGCATAGACCACGTCTTTATCTATCGATGGATGCCTGAGCTGCTTCCGTGTCTTGGCTTCTATAAATAATGCTGTGGTAAACATCAGGGTGCTTACATCTTGTCAAGTTAGTGTTTTTGTATCTTTGGGTAAATACCGAGCAGTGGAATTACTGGCTCATATGGTAGCTCTCTTTATAATTTTTGAGGGACTTCCATACTGTTTTCCATAGTGGCCGCACCAGTTTGCATTCTCACCGACAGTGCAAGAGGGTTCCCCTTTCTCTACATCCTCGCCAACACCTTTCGTTTCTTGTGTTGTTGATTTGAGCCATTCTGACAGGTGTGAGGTGGTATCTGGTCGAGGTTGTGATTTGTGTTTCCTGACGTGGAGTGATGGCGAATTGCCATATCCGTCGTTTATCAACCCTTGTGGCCAGTGTGTGGCAGCGCCTGCCGCCCTCCTTGCTCCTCCAGAGGGCACAGTGCCTCGGTCATGTTGGGTCTTGGCTGTCCTTTGCTTTCCGGTGGCGCTAGGTCCCTCCTGGGCCGGGCACCTCTCACCCACCTGGGCAGAAAGAGCCGTGTGGGAGACACCGAGGGTCTCTCCAGCCAGCCAGGATCATCTGGGGGCCTCCTGTGAAAAGGGCCAGAAGACACAGTGACTGGCCTGGGGCGGGGGTGGGAACCCAGTGTTGGGGTTTGAGAGAGGTTTGGGGCCTTTGTATGCAGAGCAGTGGGAAGGACACTCACTTGGTCTTGGGTGGACAGCTATGCCGATTCCCCACTTGTGAGGCTGTGCTTCCCGTGTGATTTCCCACAAGGAGGATGCCCCCACCACCTTGAGAGCCCAGGGGAGGCGGGATCTTTGGAGACAGGCGTGATGGGATGAGGGGTATGCAGCGGTCCCCTGGCCTGCACTCAGGCTGCTGTCTGAGCTTTGTTCTTAGGTGGGGGGGCTCCTTCTCCCTGTGATCTTGGAGGGTCTGGCCAGGATGCTTGGGCAGCTCTGCCTTTGGTCTCAGCGCCCCTGAGCCCTGGGGCAGGAGAGGGGTATGGGGGACTTGGTTTTTCTATGACTGTTCTACTGTGTCTTTAAATGTTTGCTGGAAGCTGCAGAGGGGGTTCTGGCCTGGCTTGGGTGGGGGTAGGACCGCGAAGCCACAGCCTGCCCTTTCCCTGGTTCTGTGGGAGAGTCCCATACACACCCCCCTCCACAGTTCCCCCGGGACAGCCTGGCTCCCGGCCATGCCTTTTGCGCCTGGCCTGCCTCACTGGCCTGTACATGAATTTTGCAGGTCCCACGTGCCTGGGGGGAAATTGGGGCTGGGTCCTTGGGGGAGGCAGCCTCTCTCTGCTCCTGGTGTCTTCTCAGGGGCGTGGAGACCCTGGGATTGAACAGTGTCATCTCGTTCGTCTTGCTGTTTCAGGCTTTCCTCTCTGAGCCTGGGGCCATTGTCCTGTGAGAGCCTTCATCCACGGGAGGCGGGCGCTAGGATCTGCTCAGGCCCCCAGAGCCTCCTCACCCGCTGTGCCCACAGCCCAGGCACAAGGCCAGGGTTCCATGTACCCCGGTGAGCTTCCTAGAGGTGGTCTTGCCCCACCCTGCCCCTGCACTGGGTTACCGGTGTCTCTGGGGACCCTGCCCCCAGCACCAGGACCCCTCTCGGCTCTCTCTGAAGGTCACCTGCTGCAGTCAGAAATCCTCTAGAGGGGCGCCTGGGTGGCACAGCCGTTAAGCGTCTGTCTTCGGCTCAGGGCGTGATCCTGGCGTTATGGGATCGAGCCCCACATCGGGCTCCTCCGCTATGAGCCTGCTTCTTCCTCTCCCACTCCCCCTGCTTGTGTTCCCTCTCTTGCTGGCTGTCTCTATCTCTGTCGAATAAATAAATAAAATCTTAAAAAAAAAAAAAAAAAAAAGAAATCCTCTAGAGAAAGGAGGCTGTGCAAGGTGGCCTGGACCCCAGAGGGAGGTCGGAAGCCTGGAGGCCACCTGCTTCTGCTGCCTAAGGCAGGGACGCATCCTGGGGTGAGAAGTGTGGGAGCGGGTGGCCTGTGTGGGTTCCGCCCTGGAGGGCGCCGTGGTCCCGGACCCACGTGGGACGCCTTGAGCAGGGCTGCCTGAGGCCAGGAGGTGGAAGCATTTGTGAAGGGCGGCGTTGTCCCCGGAGTCTTGGATTCCGGGGGGCTGGTTCTGCTGCTGATGTGTGGAAAGGGTGAAGACCTCCTCCCGTAGCTTCTTACCTAACATGCTCACCACCACAGCCTTTGAGGGTTTTCTCTTTTGTTCTGAAATTGCGGGGGTGCTGGGGCCCCTGTCTCCCCTGGTGTGTCTGTAGTGGGCACGGACGGGTGCGGGTGCCTTCTGTCCTTTGCTTCCCTGGTGAGGAGCGGTGCGGGGGTGATTGAAACGCAGTGAGGCTCCATCAAAGGGATGGGGGTGGGGGGCAAGCCCAAGTGCACAGCACAGCGCTGCACTTCTCTCCCTCCAGTGAGTGGAGTCTGGAGGCAGGAGCTCTGGGCACATTGATGCTGCTGGTGCCCTTGCCCCCTGACTGTCCCCTTTGCTCACTTCCTGCTGCTTTCTGCCTCGGGGCCCAAAGTGGCTGCTCCAGTCAAGTCTTTGCACTCAGCATACCAGTAGAGGCCAGGGCTCCCTGCTCTCGAGGTGGGGTGGAGTCTTGTGGCTGAAGCTCGTTCCAGAGAGACTGGCAGTGCAGACTGGCAGCTGGGCAGCAGGGGGCTGTCTGCCGGTCCGGCCACGCTACTCAGGCGCCGGGCGGCTAAGTTCAGCAGCTGACACGGGCCCTGGGGCTGGGCTGGTGGCCTTTATAGGGGCCATTCATGAATCTGTGGATTTCTAAACCTAATTTGAAGATAAGTCCCAGTGGAGAAATCCCTATGTGGTCCCTCACCAGGACAAAAATGTGTCCCTTCACGTGTATCTCTCCCTCCAGCCCATGGGCCTCTCCATGGAGCAGTGGGCCTCTCCTTCCTGCTCCAGAGATCGATGTGCTGGGCTCCGCAGGCTCCAGGCACATTGGGAAGGGACTGAGCAGAAGGCCGGGGTCCTGGGGAGAGGATGTGCAAGGTCAGCAAGCAGGAGATAAGCTGTAGGTTTTCCAGGTCCAGAGTCCAAGCTATCGGCCACCAAGTGGCTGTAGATGGTTAGTTCTTGATACACGCACAGGTGGTGTCCCGGTAGATGCAGCAGTGGGTGGGAGGGGGTGCGTGTCCAGGGAGTGGGCCTCTATGGAGCTCGGCCCTGGCCTTGGGGTGGGGACTCTGACTTCTCTAAGCCAGACTAAGCTGGACTTCCTGTAACAGCTGGGTACGTCCAGCTGTTCCAGAGCGAAACCATCCAGGCCTCCCCAAGGGTTGGGCACCCACTGGAGAGGTTGTGCTGTGTTCCAGGTCCTTGGACCAGGAGGCAGTCACCACTGTTGGAGCCATTGCCTTGACCCCCAGGAAGCTCAGGCCTCCCCATGGCTAAGCACCTGCTTCAGGGGCAGAGGTGCCTTGAGACACCCGGGGCCTCATGACAGCATTTGGGGAAGTGTCTTAGACAAGGCGTTCTGTGGCCTTTGGCAGCAGATGGGAGATGGCAGCTGGGTGAGGCCACTGCCCCTTCTTCCGGAGCCTGCTTCTGCTCAGGATGCCCTGGCTGGCCTGGCCGCTCACCTTCACATGCTGCAAATGTTTCTTGAGCCATTGCCATGGGCCTAGTGTCTCTGAGGCCCCAGGGCTGCCTTTGGGACTTCCTCCTAGCGCAGCGGGGAGCTGAGATGCTGAGGGAGGCTGGCGGCACCCCCAGTACCCTGGCGTGTCCTGGAGGGTTGTCTGCCCCAAGACTAGGCATGCATTTCAGCCACTGTCCCGAAACCCCTGCCTCCTGCCCACTTGGACACCCGTCCGCCCACCTGCCCACCTGCCTATTCAGTCTTTATCCTGCATCTTTATGGGGAGTGTGAGCCTGGTGGACACTCTAGCAGGAGAGAAACCGGTTCGGAGAGCAGAGCCCCCTGCCCCCACCTACCCCATCAGCCTGTGAGCACTTTCTCTGGGCGCTCCGTCCTCCACCACCCCCCCATTTGTAGTTCTGTGCATGTGGGGGCATGCCTGGCCGCCTCCCTGTTCTTGCTGCCTTCTCTTCTCTGGACTTGCCAAGAATGTTGGGAAATTGGGGGGGGGCCACAGGAAATGCCTCCTTCCCTCTGAGGACAGCTCCAGCTGCAAGTGGAGGGAGCTGGGGGAGGGGCACGGACCAGTGGAAAGTTGTCCCCCCGCCAAGGCAAACCCGCAGTCCCAGCCCGGCAGACAGAAGGGCTCTTTCTCCCTAATTCTGGTCCATTGTGAGTGTCCTGGGAGGGAAACCGAGGGCCCAAACGTCCTGCTCTCCCTGCTTCCCTGTAGTTCTCTTGAGAGAAATGAGCTGTTTCAAATGGGGTCTTTTAAGAAGCCAAGCAGGTGTTGACCCCATCGCACTCCCTAGCCATCTGTACTCAGAGTCATTGAGGAGACGCGTCCACTGTCGTGAGCCCACTTCCCACCCCACAGCCCCTTCCCAGGGAAGCCGCTCCTCACGTCACCAGAAGACAGGCCTGAGTGTCCCCCGTCTTCATTGTAGGAGCCTGGCTTCCTGCCCGTGTGCTCTCGGGTTCTACCGCTCTGAACAACCTCCGTGGTCTTGGTTGTGTGTGTGGCCTTTCTTGGTGGCCTGTAGAAATGGCTCATCCCAGAAGTGTGCTGGGAGACTGTCCTACCTGACATCTCACGCAGACACCTTCAGATAAACTTGGCCTACAAGACAACGGAGAAGACAAGCTACAGTGTGAATATTTGAGAACAAAAACAGGAGCCCCTGATCAGTCTCATTAGATTACTGGAACGCAATCTCAGAGGAAATGAGGGTCAGAGTTCAGGTGGGACTGGGGTGGGCCCCCATCCCTGCAGTGACCTTGGCCACAGTGAGCAGAGCAGGCTGCGGACTTGGTGCTGGGGTAGGTGTTGCTTTCCAAAACCACAGGGAACCCTTGTTTTCCATGAGCCCACCGGCTTTAACATTGTCTCTAGCCCTCCTCCCTTTATTCCAGGGTCTGTGGAGGGACTGCCGGTCACCCTCATCCTTTGCGGATAAGAAGGTGCGGGAGAGCTCCTGGCCTTGCTCTCTGGCTGGGCTGTGCTCTGCCAAGGTCTTTCCTAGGAGACCCCTACCCTTTCCCCGTGGGGTCTTTGGCTTCCTGCAGTGGGGGGCAGCTGCCAGGCTAGGGTTGGCCAATGGGCGGTGGGTGGTCGGGTACCAGGCCAGGTCCCCCAGTGCAGGGATGTCACCCGGACGCTGACCTGGCAGCCTCGGCGAGAACCTTGGTGCCCTGAGCCCAGGCTGCTTCCATCTCCCAGGCTTGCATCCTCTCTTGTGGGAGCCAGGGACTGGGAGCCTGTCCTTGGACCCTTAGGAAGGGAGCCTTGGGGTCTTCAGCCTGTTGAACAATTTGCACATTGTGAAGAATTCTGAAGTTTAGGGAGGTGTTGTGTTTTAAACATTGTGGCCCCTGTTTGGTGGGACAGGTTTGGAGTTGGTGGTTTCCAGAACGCTGCTGCATTCCCTCTGCCATTGGCAGCTCTGAGGTAGCAGCCTGTGTCACCCCATTTTTCAGATGAAAAAGCCGGTGTGGTCTGAATCCTTCACCCAGGGCCCCTGGCCGGGGCCTCTGTGACGCACACAGTCCTGGCTCTCCTCCGGGCCCCTCTGGGCCGGTGTCCACCTGGGCCCGTCGTGACCCACACAGCCACCTCCCCGCCCCGAGCAGCGCTGGCCCAGGGCCTGTCAGAGCTCTTGCCCCCTGCCCAGCTCCACCCACCTGGCTGGCAGTGACCGACCCTCAGGCAGGAGGGGCTGGATCCCCCGGAGACCTGGGTCGCAGCTTGCCAGGGTGGGAGAGCGACGTGAGCATTTCGCAGCGTGTGCTGTTCGTTTCCTGGGGAGAATCCGCACTGTTCGGGACCCGTTCTGGTGGCTCTGCCTTTCTGTGTACTGGTCTGAGCCCTGGGGGTGTGGTGCCGCCTTCGGGGCTCCGTCTCCCCGTGGCCACGTTCGGAACACACTCCTCTCCGCGGCCCTGCGAGCCGTCTTCCAGCCCGGGCGCCCCAGTGGTGACTGCTGGTCCTGGGCCAGCCTCCTTGCCACAGCCCGGAAGTGGAGGCGGCCCCCCCTCGCCGTCCGCTCGAGCTGTTGTGTCGGTTTCTATGGAGAGAAAACAAGGCGGGCACTGCCCAGGGTGGGGGTGGGGGGCTGGGAGGCTGAGGCGCTGAGGAAGCAAAACACAGCGGGCGTGTGGGCGGGGCTGGCCTCGCAGTTCCACTTCCTGGCTGGGAGGGTGAAAGTGCTCTGTCCCTGGCTGCCCGCAAGGCTGGGACCCGCTCACAGGCGAGGCAGGGCAGGCGGGCCTCTCCTCCACACTCCGGCCTCCTGTGCTGCCTGCCCTGGGGGGACCAGCCCCGGGGGGAGGGAACCTGCCCTGGGATAGGGGAGAGACTTCAGGCAGCTGCAGAGTGGAGGGCAGCCACTTGGGGACCCCTGGGAACCCCTGTCCCGCTGGCGGCGGGACTGTCCAGCTGGGTGGAGACCACTGCGCAAGGTCTGGGGCCTTGGTGCGCCACAGTCATGAGCGGGCCAGGGTCTTTCTTCCTTTCTGCACATGCTTCCCCTCGGATCCTACCTCCCATCCTGCCTCAGCCTCCTTGCTTGGCTCTGGGTCACCCTGCTTTGCTCAGGGCCATTTGCATGTACGGGTGTGACAGCCACTGCAAAGGTCGGGGGCCTGAGGCTGTGTCACCCTGTCATCTCCCCTCCTAAGAGCCCCTTCAGGGCCCAGGCCCCCAGTGCGGCACCTCCCCGGCTGGGGGCAGCCCCTGGAGAGCACGACCCCGCAGGGAGGCAAGGTGGTCTTCTGATGCGGAATTCATGCTGCTGAGCTCTTGCCCTGGCTGGAGTTTCCTTCCATTCCCTTCCATCCTGAGGAGGTCTGGAGGTGGAGGGGTGGGCATGGACGTGGTCCTCCTCTGGGGGCATGTTGACGTGAAGGGCTGTGTCCCCAGGCTGGAGGGTGGATCAGAGCTCAGGTTTTCCTTCTGAGACTGTCCTCATCAGTGGCCAGTTTAGAGAGGGGAAGTTTAAGGACGACGTATGTGCTTTTGTCTACAAATGCACTCCCAAATTAGGCCTTCCTGATGATAAAAAGCATTAAGAAACGATTTTACTTTTAATTTTAATTAGGAGCACGGAAACCCTTTTTGATCTTGCTGATGTATAGTTTTATTCCTTTGTGGACCTACTGGAATATTCTTGAATCAAGTGTGTTGCACTTGGGCTCCCATTCAGAGATGGCAGGCAGTAGTGTTGGTGGAAACGTGGCCTTGGGCGTACCGGAGCTGGGCCACTTTGGGCGGGTGTGGCCTCTGCCCCCCAGGCTGTGTGGCTTGGCTTTGCCCAGCACTCTCTCCAGTGAGTTCCGTCTTCCCTGTCAGCTGGGTTTGCATGTGTTTGCGAGGTGTTAACAAGCGGGCTTAAACCTCTGCCTTTGGGATAGTTTGTTCTCTAACAGATTAGAAGATGACTTCCCAGTGTCTGTGTCCGGTGTGAGGGGAGGTCTTGCTGCGAGGCTCTGGGTGACACTCGCAGGTGCTTGCCAGTCAGCTGGAGTCTGCCCTCTGTGGGAAGCCGTTGCCTGGGTTCCTCAGGGACCACGTGTGGCGCTTGCTGAGGTGCGGTGTGACTGCAGGACCCACGGTGGTGGTGCGAGTCAAGGAGTGTGCAGGGCCCTAGTTCTGGGAAGCAGGAGGAAAGTGTGAAAGCCACTAAAATGCAAACATTTCCCTTTTCTGCAGTATTTCAACTGGCCATCGTGGTTTTTATTGCTATTTAATGGCATTTCAAGTAAGAAAAAAATAGAAAATTTAAATTCTTGCCCCAAGTTGTACGGTTCATCTTTATATTGTATGGTGCCGGTTTTAAATGCAGATACAAGGTGTCTCACTCGGATGCAGGGTCACTGGAATCACACGGTTCGTGTTTTGTGCTTCGAGCGTGCGTCTGTTTCCTCCTTACCCGGAACAGTGGAAACACAGCACAGAGCTGACTCGGCTGTTTCTTGGTCACTTCCTGCGATGCGCACGTTCCACCAGTCCCCTCCTGTGGGGAGCAGGCGGGGGGGGAAGAGCCGTGCCCCGTCCCTCCACGCATTCAGCTGGGCAGAGTGCTCAGGGTGGGCCCTGGGCCCTGGCTGGTGGGGGGCGGCTGGCCTCCTGGGGCTGGGAGCGCCCGCATTTGCTCTGGGTCTTAACTCCTCCCTTTACCGTCTTTGAGTCTCACTGGCTTCACGTACGCTCCGTTGTCCCATCAGACTTCACTTATAAATAAAATTTTCTCGAAAATGAGATTATCAAGAGTTCCAGGACGGCAGGTGCAGAACATTAAGCCGGGTGCGCACGCTGCGCGCCCACAGAGCCAGCCTGGGGAATATCTTCCTTTCAGATTAAAAAGTCAGTGAGCAGAGGCCCAGCTTGCGAGCGCGCAGAGGGCCGCCCTCCTCAGACCCCTTTTCCCACCCTCCTCCTGCCTCCAGAGCTGCTGTGGGGGTCAGATGTCCTACAGGGGGTTCTCAGGTCCTTGTGCAGTGTTAGGCTCTGGGGGGCCTGGCACGCTTCCCGTTCTGCGTGGAGACCGACTGCGTGCTCTCTTGCACGTGGACGCCACTTGGGGATGTTTTTGTTTTGATATCGAAGACTGGAAAGTGTTGGTCCTTTGCAGAAGTTCCCTGGCCGGGCGACCTGGAAATCTCCTGGTGTGGGCAGTTCAGGCTCTGTGCCCGTGGGCCCCACTTTGAGGTAGATCGCTGGGTCTGCTCCCCATGGCGGCCGGCGTCAGAACGAGGGGCCTGAGCCCACCTTCCCTCCATAGCATCTCCCCTGCGTGTGTGTGGGCTGCGGGCCGCCTCCTCGGGGGGCCGGCTTGGGGGTTGTTTCAGAGCAGAGGCACTCATCCCTCTCTCCCGCTTCCTTTCTTGAAGCCTCCACTCTTGGTTTTGCAGGGTGGCGTGCCTGTGAGCTCAGCACTGAAATGCAGGTCCGGTCGGGGTCCCCGGAGGCCACCGTTGCCCTTGTGCCTCTCGCGGGGTGCTCAGAGTGGGCGGCGTGGAGCTGGGGCCTATGGCGCCCTGTGTGTCTTCCAGCTACCCCCGGGCAGCCTTTCCCACCATTGCGGGGGCTGGCAGTGGCTCTTCTTTGATGGAGTTGGGGTCACAGCAGGGCTCTCGGGACTCAAGTGATAGCCAGCCAGGATCTGGGCCCCGGAGTTTGGAGCTCTTGGTCCTTCGAGCCCTCCCAGACACCAGGCGGCCCTGTGCACCTGTGTCGTGCACGCGTGTAGATGCTGGCTGCCCGGCTGCCCGGCTGCCCTGGGGGCACCTCCGCCACCTCCTCCGGGATGCCAGCCGCCAGGCTCCTCCTCCTCCCCCCTCTCCTGGGCCCCCACGCCGGCCCTCCCGCGGCTCTGTCATAATTGAGCTGTTATGCATAATTCATCGAGGGCGCTGAGCCTTGGAGCCTTTGTGCGTGGGAAGAGGGGCTGAACGGATGGGAGGCTTTCTTTGCAAGGAGGCTTGGCAGGCTTGGGCTTGCTAGCTCTCTGGTCCCAGCTGCTCCTCCTGCAGGAATGGGTGATGGGGTGAGATAGCACCCAGAGAGGCGTGTGGCCGGGGACACAACACTTGTGTGGGGTCGGTGTCCTCTGGGGTGGGAAACTGAGGTAGGGCCACGCGACAGTGCTTGGCCACCTCTTGTGGTCCTGTCTGCCTTCTGGTTCCTTCCTCTGAGATTAAACACCTCTCCTCTGCTCCTGGCCAAGGCTCTGGGGGGTGTACCCCTGTCCCAGACCTGTGGCTGGCGTCAGATTCAGAGTTTCAAGGAGCGAGAAGGCCTTTTGCTGGAAGGCAGCCAGAAGCAGGAGGCCCCCGGGTCCCAGAGGCCTGCGGTGTGGCTTCTGCTTGAATTGTGCGTTGGCTGGGTCTGAGGCTTCAGTGGTATCTGGGTCCACCCCTCAGCCAGCATCAGGGTTGATGTTCTGTGGGGGGTAGGGGAGGTCTCTTCTCCCAGGGCCACCAGTGACCCCGCCCCTCCCAGCCCGACTGGATCTGTGGTTGAAAGATGTTTCTTCTGACATTTTGCTCTGCAAAAGGCTCCCTAGGCCCCTGGGGTTGGGGCAAAGCTGACAGGACTCCCCTCGTTTCAGAGTGTGTCACCCCATATTGACTTCCAAAGTCCCCCTCGCCCAGTGCCTTTTCTCTGAGGCCTTCCACCTCTGACAGATGACCTGTCACACAGCAGCACACGTGACACGCATGTGCACGTGCATGGGAGACACGTGCTGCAGTCCTTGCTTGTCCTTGTTCAGAGCACAGGGTCAGGTGATGGGGCATGTGGGAGGGACCCCATAGGTTTAAGGAGAGCAGCTGAGGGCTGCCTGGGGGTCCCCACCCTAGTCAGGGCGAAGGTCAGAGGATCAGCGGGACCTGCGGGCGGGCGCTGTCCACGCAGGAGGCGATGGAGACAGTTCAGAGGTGGTGAGGAGGCCACCACAGGAGCCCGCGCACATCCTGACGGCAGGTGTGGGAGGCAAGAGCAGGGGCCAACCATGTGGGCCCTGGGTGGAGGAGGGGTTGGTGGGGGTCAGGAGGCGGGAAGCAGGTGGCCACTGCCTGGTGCCTCTCTCCGAGTTCCATGTGTTTCTGGCTGCGTGAGATGAGCAGAAACTGAAGGCTCTTGCTTGCACACCAGAGGGAGAGCCTGACCCGGCGCGGCCAGGTATCGCAGTCAGCCCGGGCGTCTGCAGGAGTGTTCCTGGTCAGCTGCCGCTTGTGCTGCCGGCAGCCTCCCTCCCAAGAGCCGCGCCTTTCCTGGGGCCCGGTCTGTTAGGGCCCCCGAGTCTCGCCAGTTCTTGGCTTGTGGGGGAGGAGGGGTGGCCATCCTTCCAGAGGGGCCTTTGTGGGGCGAGGGCCTGCCGTCCGGTTCTTGGCCAGCCGGCTGTCCAGGGGGGAGCTACAGCGTCCCGCACTGTGGCCCGCGCTCCTCTGCGCAGCGTTGGCTCTGAGGCCGGACAGAGGGCACGTTTGTCATCTCTGGCCAGGGCGAGAGGTGAGACGTGACAGCCGGGCCACGAGGGAAGGACCCTTCTGCCCCCCACTTCTCCAGAACACACGAGCACCATCGGTTTTCAAAACAGCTTCATTGTTCTTGGGGTTCTGTTCTGTTGTTCTAGTGCTTTTAACAGTTACTTTCCAGGGACCGTTGAGGAAGGGAGAGATTCTGTTCTACCCCACCTTGTCCCTTTGGGGACGTCCCACACATTTTCTGATGCCCACAGTGAGGTTTTGCAGGGGCATGGGGAGCCTTGGTACCCGGAGGGCTGGTGGCGAGTCCATGGGATGGGGTCAGGATGGACATCCAGTGTCTGCATCGAAACCCATTCTCAGTCTTGGGTCTAGCCTTGCTCACGCCTCCTGAGGGTGGCCAGGCCACAGGTATCAGAGATGTGCCCCCGACCCCCAGAGTCTGCAGAAAGGCTGGGGGTGTTGGGCCACCCCAACCCTCCCCCTTCCACCCTCTGCTTTTGGGGGGTTCTTGGTGTTTTGACAGGCTGGTAGGTGATCTCCAAGCCCAGTGGTGCACCCAACCCCGGGGTGGGGGCGGGATCGGCAAAGGTCTGGGGGTCCTTGGGGAAGGTGTCGTGAGTGTCAGAGCCTTGGCTTAGGGGCACCGTTGGCCTCTCTGATTCTTGGGCAGGGGGGCATGAGACCCAGTAGTCCACAAGCAAGTGTCCTTAGAGAAGACTTGACTTACTCTTAACAGCGGAAGTAACAGAAAAGATGACCTACTTAAATTTTTTTAAAAGATCAAGGTGAATCTTTAAAATTGCTATTTTCACTTCATTTTGGGGTTTGGCGTTGTCTTGCAAATTTAATCTGCTTCCCCTGTACCACAATAATCAGAAATAGGTTAATTTAAGCATAATATGAAACATGAATTATCCCGTGGAAAATATTAATGGTACTTATAAAAATAGCTGTGCAGTTTCTAGAACTGTGAAATCTTCAGGAACGGTCCGTAGTGCAGGTCTTGGGCTGATTTTGGGTGACTCTGAGCTGGGGATTTAGAGTTGACCTGTAGGAGACGTTGGACTCAGTCACAAAGCGTCTAGCACCCCCAGTTAAGAGAGGACCCTGGGGACCAGGCGGCCCTGCCCCTGCTCGGGCTGCGCAGGGTTGCAGTCTAGGTGGGAAGAGGATGCCATTCGTGCTTTCCTGCCGGGTCTCTCACCGGGGGTGGGGGGGTGGGGGTGGCTCGACTCCCTGCCTGGGAGCTGCTCCTGCCTGTCATCGCCGGGGCCCAGCATGCCCCGTGGCAGGGAGGGCGGCCCCGTTCAAGCCATTTGTGCCTTGTCCTGGAGCGCGCAGGTCTGGTCAGAGAGGGCTGTGCTCGCCCACACGGTCCTGCCTCCTTGTACTCAAGGACGTGCAGACCCCCGTCTTGGGGTAGGAGGAGGAAGCCCCTGCTGCCTGCCCTGGACAGTGACAGTGTGTGCAGGACATCTGTTCCAGATGTTTTCAGGACCCAGCTTCTGTTGTGGGCCCCGTGGCAGTGGGGATTTGCTGCATCTGACACTGACGCTGAGGCTTCAGGGCCCAAGAAATGGTGCACTCTTGAGCTGCTCGGCGGTGGCGTGGTGGTGTTGACCTTGAACCTGAAAGGTCAAGCTGCCGTTCTGGTCCCTCCTCTTCCTCACCTCTGAAACCTGAGGGCTTGCCTCTCACCAAATCCAGAAGGTTCTTGGCCACTGTCTCCCTGCTCTCTCCTTCTGGAATTCCTCCTCTCCTCTTTCATGTCTGTTACCCTCTCTCATGTGTTCATCTCGTTTTCCTCTGCACTGCGTTTGAATAATTTCCTTGAGAACTATTTTTATTCTGGAAAGTTCTGCTTTTTTTCCAATCTGCGTGATCTTTTTTGATGTCTTACTCTTTTCTCACATTTTTTTCTGTATGTGTTTACTCATTTTGAGCTAGGTCTGTTTTAGCATTTCTACCCGTTGCTCTGTTGGATGAGGCCCTGGGGCCTGGCCTGCTGCCTGCGTGCAGGGCCTGGGGGTGTGTGCATGGTGCAGCCCCCAGACTCTGCTCCTCGCAGCTTCCAGCCGTCTAGGTCCGTGGTTACAGGGTCCCTGCATCCCCAGGGCTGGGGACGCGGGGGTCCTTGACCCCTGGTGGTTACAGCAGGCCTCCTTGGGTCAGCATGGCTGACACATGACATGGTTTTCCTCATCTTTGATCCCAGACACTTGGGCTTTTCCTCCTGAGCTCAGCTCCTGTCAGGGGATATTGGACCATCTTCTCTGATGTTTGGAGTGGCTGTGGAGGAGGATGCCTGCGCTCTCGACACCGTGGGGCTAAGAGGCAGACATGGCAGGGCGACCCCCACCCCGACCTGTTCTTCAAGGGATCGTGGCCTGACAGCATCATGGGGTGGGCTGCTTCGAAGGCCTGATGTTTCCATGAAAAGTTTTCGTCTCTTAATCTGTGGTCTTGGCTATTTTCTGCCGACCCACTAAATGAGAGTGAAGTTAGAACGTGAGCACTTAGACTGTTGGGCCCTCTTTTCGAGTGTCACAGAGAGACCCCCACACCCCCAGCACGGCCCCTGGCCCTTCCCTGTGTGCTCCCCAGAGTCCCAGTCTTTAGCCTGCCATCTTTGCTCTGGAGGGTGAAACCCAGGGGTCCGTGCCCCCGGGCCTTGGCGCTCTTCGTGAGGTTGATGTGACCAGGGGTTCTGGGTCACCTGGAACCCGTGGGCAACCTAAATGCTGGGTCCTGCCTGCCCCAGTTCTAAACCTGCAACGACTTTCTAACTTGGACGTATCACTAAGTGGTTGAACTCTGTTGAAATCTGCCAAACCATGAGAAAGAATTGCTTTTTAATTTAGTCTCTAAGTTAGGAAATAGATGCATGTATTCAGACCCTAGATGTGGTTTTCTTATGACATCTCTACCTGTTAAAAGTGCTCACTTGTGCTCAGACACAATGTTGCTGATTTGTGAGAACTCCTCCCACTTGCCTTTCGTAGGCTTCAGTCTGAGGGGCATAGGCTGGTTCTCATCGTGGAGAGTCCCTGAGGTTGGGGTGGGTGGAGGCTGCTTTGTCTTCTGAGTGGTTCATAAGACAGTGGTGGGGCCACAGATGATGCCAGAGTGGGTTCTGCCCAACATGCTGCCCCCCAGGTGCCAGGCCCAGGGATCTGGGTCTTCAGGAACCCAGGGTCGGGACAGACGACGGAGTGTCCGAGCATGGGTACTGGTGGGAGAGGGGAGGGGCCTGGATGTTAAGCCGATGGCTTGCGAGTAGGGATCTCAGGTTGGTGCAGGGGGCACGGGCACGTTCGCCAGGCCCGACGCTATGTGTGGTGCTGGTCTCAAGTAGCACCGTCTGCCCCCATCTCTGACCTGACGCCAGCTGACTGCTGCCCACCGCCAACGGCACCGGATCACAGGACTTTGGGAGGTGGGGGCCAGGTGGGCTTCAGGAACCAAGGGATGCCCTCCTGCCCTGAGCCCCTGCGTTTGCATACAGCCATCCCCCGCCAACCTTGGCCAGGGCCATGTCGTCGTCCTGGAATTGCCCTGGCTGCCCAGCTGGGCACTGAGGCCTCGCCCAGAGCTGACATAGGATGCGTGTCCCTTGCCTGGCACAGAGTGGCTTCTAGGAGCCCGTGTCCCCGCGTCTCCCCCGAGCCAGCGGCTTTTCACACTCTCCTCCCTTTCCGAGGGCTGTCTGCACTCCTGGTGGCCTGGTCCCCCCACACCCATGGTGCTGACTGGTGTCTTGGCGCCACGTTCTGGCTCAGTGGGAGCAGGCCGGGGTCTGTGCCAGGCCAGGCCCCGCCCATCATGGAGTCCTTGCCACCACTCACCCCGCAGCTTAGACCAGGGCATCATGTGGTCCGGGATGGGGCCAGACCGGAACATTCCCTAACCTTTGACAGGGGCGCTCCTTTCCTTAAGGGTTTTGTGTGTGAAACCTGACTCTCCGAGGGAGCCCCATGGTATTTGGTGGTGCTGCTGAAGAACCCTCTAGTCCGCACGTCCAACCAAGACAGGCCACTTGGTGGCTCAGGTACCCGCCAGCATCCTGCTGGAGACAGCTGTAGACTGCTCGGGCAGCCCGCTGTCCTGATTTTATAACTTTGCTTTCAAATAATTATGGCATAATTAGCCTCTCTCTCGTAATTGGAGAAACTGGAGAAAGTGGGTATGGGCCTATCATCACAGGTCAGTGGTTTTAAAAACACGTAAGAGAGTTTCCAGTACCGTGTCATGACTGTGACTGTAATCCCGTGTGCTGGAACGGCTTTGTAACGGATCCTGCATGAGCGGGTAGGCAAGGCTACCAGAAGCCATCCTATCGTCCCTGTCAGCGCCGTGAACTGTTACACCTGTAAATATGTGTGAATTTATTTTTCACACCATATTTTCGTTTTTGACATCGGTGTTAGTGACATGGGCCACATTCCCCGTGTTTCTGTCGTCCGTACGAGACAACGCTGGTGTGGGTACTGAGGGGCAGTTCGTCTTGTGGACGGACCGTGCAAACTACCGTAGGGACGAGCACAGTCCTGCAAATGCATTTTCTTCCTTTTTATTTTCTTCGCAACACGTTGTTTTCTGTCGCTTGCTTTATTGTGAGAATACAGTGTATGTAACACACAGAGCATGGAGCACGTGTGACTGGTACGGCCTCTGATCAGCAGTGGCTCTTAGTCACTGGGGAGCCCACTGTGTGGGGATCAAGTGTCCCCACCCCTGCGTTGTTCAGGGGACAACGTACAGGTGTTTGGGTCGCTCTTCTCGGTCTTCCCAGGTCTGGCCTGAGGAGTGGCCTCCCTTCCACGACGGCGGCGCGCCCTCCAGCCCCTCCCTCCACGGTGGCACCTCACCTCTCGGTTGTGGGATTCTTGGTCTGTCTGATGACAGCCACCCTGGTGGGTGTGAAGCGGTCTCTCACAGTGGTTTTGACATGCGTTTCCCTGCTGTTGAGGGGGGCGGCCTCCTCGTAGGCCGTGGTTGTCTTTCCACGTTCTTGGTGGCGTCCTTCGAAGCACAGGAAGGTCTTGACTTTGATGAGTTCCCACTTTCCTCCTTTACCTTTTGCTCCTCGTGCTTCGCCGTCCTCTCGGCAGTGTGGGCTGTCGGGGAGGCCGGGGCGGCGGCGGCGGCCGTGGTTCCGCAGGAAACCCGCGGGCGCCCGTGGCCCCAACCCCACAGACACCGAGTGTTCGAGTTTTCTCTGTGATGGAAGAAGGAAGCACTTGTTGCTAGAGAAGGCGCCCACAAGCAGTCTTCACCCTGACAGGCGTGAGGGGGCCTCCTCCCCATGGGAATGCTGGTTCTCGGGGTGCGGGCGGCCCCCACTTGGGAAGCATGGCGAGCACACGGGAGAACAACACACGAGGCTTGGGCCGTCTCCCTTCAAGGAGCCGCTCCTCAGCCGTGCAGGAAACAAGCCGGTGATGGGAGCAGCACTAGGGTAGGGGCTCGGAGAGGGGCCAGACCGGCGGCAGGATCTCAGGCCACACTTGGCCACGTTTGCCTGGGACTCGTGGCCCTCCGGAGGGTCAGCAGGGGCTATGGCCCTCACAGTGGCCGTTCTTGCCATTTGAAGAACTCGGTTGTGTGGGTGATGGCACTGCATGGGCAGCGGTGGTCCCCAGGGGTGCCATCCCTGCGGGGTTGTTGTCACGGTCTCCTGGAGGAGGTCGCTAGTGCGCATAGGCGGTCAGTGACCTCACTCCCATACCCCAGCCTCTGCAGGACACGTAGGTGCCGTGTCCTCACGTCGGCCTCGCCACTTTGCAGAAATCCTTCCCCTGGAATCAGAACAGCTTCGGATGTTTGATGGGACGCTCTCCCCGGCTCCTGGCACAGAACCGCCTCGACTGCCTGGCTTACTGCGCCGATGAGCGAGCTTCGGGGCTGTGCCGGCGGGCGGCTGCTCGCAGGTCGGGGCTGAGGCTGGCGGAGGGCGCAGTGGGCCCTTGGAAGGCCGTGAGCTGGCGGGAGCAGGAGTGGAGGCGTGCGGCCCAGGATAGGGGTGCAGGGCAGGTGTGTTCTGCAGGAGAGCGCTTCCACCCAGCTGGCTATGAACTTCCCAGGGCGGGGGGTCCCTTCGTACACTCGTGAAGTTGGGACGTGGCCCCTCAGGTTCATCCCTGGGAGCTTGTCCCATCCCTGCTCTGTGCTGTTTGCTCGTCCGGGAGGGAGGCCGGCTCCATGGAGGGGCTGACGGGCGTCTCAGCTGGAGATGACCGTGCTGCCGGCTGGGACCCTGCAGCACACCCTTGCTTTGCGCAGGCGCCCGGTTCTGCGGGGGCTGACGCCGAGTGCCATCCTTTTGTCAAGCCAACAACTCGCGGTGCGGGCCGCGCTCTGCGGCGCCTTGCTGACTTGCTCTGGTGCGGGAAGTGGTGGCGGCCTTGCTCCGGCCCTCCTCCACGTGCCCTCGTTGGGTTAGGCATCGCCTTCACTCCTGGGCCGGGACATGGCGTCTCTGAGGTGGCCATGGCAGTGGCCTGGGCAGAGGTGTGGGATGTCTGTTGGCCTGCCAGCCACTTTGCCAGTGCTCTGTCATTGGACTCCCACGCTGTGCCTCATTACCAGTGAGACTGTTCAAGGTCTGGGCGGTCAGTCTCAGGGTCAGGCTGCCTGAGGGCCAGGCACCAGGGTCTCGGAAATGGACTTATGCTTGTTCTGGTCTTTTCTAGACCCACCCACTGAAGGGGGCCCTTTATTTGCTGATAAATAAGAAAGCGAGGAGTCCCCGCTGACCTCCAAGCCGCTTTTTCCACCATCTGGCTGCAGCCTCCTTGGTGTCTAGGCCTTGTTCGGGGACCCCATCCCCTTTCTGGGGACCCTCTGCCACCTCCCTGCAGAGTCCTGCCCACCGGTGCCGTGGGTCTTTGTGGGAGCGCGCTCACAGGTCTGGGTCCTGCCCCAGGACCAGCACCCCTGGCTGGCTTGGAACTGGGAAGCTCCACCTTTGAGGCTGGGCCTCAGAACCCAGGTTTAGATGCTGCTGCTCTGTCTGGGGCCCAGGTGGCCTCCCCCAACCAAAACACACTGCTGGGAACATGACTGCAGCCTTCCAGGGCTCCTGGGGGCCCCTCAGCCCTCCTCTGTGGGGTGACAGACTGGGGGATTCCTCTAGCACCAGCCAGCTGCTGTCTTGGACCAAGGCACATAGCTGACCCAGCTCTTGTAGGAATCGTTTGAGTCTGCTAAGACGAAGAGGATGTGAAGACAAAGTGGGGGAGTCCAGCCCCTCCTCCTCATGCCACGCCCCTCAGCCCCGAGCACCACGAGAACTGCATCTGCGCTCATTCCCGAACTTGATGGCCGGGACTTCCGCTGGTGTGGCTGAAGCTGCCTGCTGGGCGTTAGGACCCCTCGGGGTCACTGGGTGATGCGGAGGCTGGTGTCTGGCAGTGTTTTGTTCTGATTTTGGGTGTACAAACCCTCTCAGTAAAGTTTGACTCAAACCCCTGTGTCTGGAAGGTTCAAAGCAGGGACCGTCAGCACCAAGCTGGCCGTGAGAGGGAAAGGGGCTTTGGTCTAGGACCTGTTGTTTGGGTTCTCATTAGTAATTAGTAATTAGGCATTAACAGCCGGGTACATGAGCGGTGTGCAGAGCACGAGGCTGAGGCCCGGCAGCTGCACACTGCCTGGAGTGGCTGTCCCTGTCCTGACTGCCTTGGCTGTCCCTGTGGAGGATGCGTGTAGTCCAAGGCCCCACATAGCCCCAGGGTCTGCCTGAGGTCTGAGGGATTCCCGTGCTCCTGAGCCCTGGGGAGCCCCTTCTGGATCTGGAGTGTGGGTCCTTTGTCCTCCTTGGACCCTTTGCAAAGGTCTGGCTCACAGTGAGTTCGGGGGTGGACCCTTTGCAAAGGTCTGGCTCACAGTGAGTTTGGGGGTCTTGGGAGGGTAAGGATTCTGCTCTTTGTCCCACCTGTGGCTTCGAAATTATCCTGATCCCTGAGGAACTGACCAGGATTCAGCCCCAGACCACCTGCACATTGGGCAGAAAAGGGTCCTGAGTGGATCTTCCTGATGTTTTCTGCCCTGGCGTGTGGCTGAGGCCTGTGAGTCTGTCCTCATCAGCTTGTGCTGGGGTGGCCGGTGCTACCCACCCACCTGTTCAGCCTTCCTGTCCCCGGCCTGGGGGCCCACCTAGACCTGGCTGTTGCTTCTTGAGCGCACACCCTGGAGAGGCTTTCTCGCCCCAGGGGCTGTGCCTGACCCTCACCTGGGGCTGGTGCTGCTGGGGGAGGCAGATTGCTGCTGCTGAGCTCCTCCCTGGTCCCCAGCCCTGGCCTAGCTGCCGCAGGTTCAGGAAGCTGGGAGTCTTTTCCTCTGTCGGGATGCCTCTCGGCTTTGCCAGCCTTCGATGGGGATCCATAGCTCTGGGCCCTCGGACGGACACACAGTGCCTGGCTGCAGTGAGGACACTGGTCTTCTGCCCGGGCCACAATCCCCCGTCAGCACCCAGGCATCTTGCTGGGTGGGTGTGCTCACCTGTTCCTCCAGCCGCGGTGCCCGGCACTGTTGGGCCAGAGGGGACCTGGGTGGCAGTTGATATCAGCCCCGCTGTGTGGTGCCTGAGGCAGCATGTGTCCCTAGCCTTAGTCCACGGGGCCGGAGTGGGTGGAGCACCTTAGTGTAGTAAGAAAACAAAACCAACGCAGTTCCCATCTGCTTTGGGGTGGGGAGGGCTGCTACTCACTGTGCCCGGTTGTACGTGAGCTCCCAGGTGCTCGTGACCTTTGTGGCTGTGAGCAGCCTGCACAACTGAGCTCTGAGTGTGCGCTTCGTGGTGGTGAGGCCTGATGCCGGCCTGGCACCATGTGCCAAGGGTGTTGAGACAGGGCACGGGGAGAGAAGGACCTAGTGGGGGACGTCTCAGAGAAGGGTGGGGGCGCCCGGGCGACACCTCAGCTTGGGGAGCCGGAGCTGTGCTGAAGCTGCTGGTTTGCTTTGGGACACTGGCTCCTCTGGCGGAGCTGGTGCCCCACGGGCAGACCAGGGTCGCCGCTTCCGGTCTTTGAGCCTCTGTAGCCCCAGTTCTAATGACAGGCAGAGTTTCGGGCCGTCACGTTCAGATCCTCAGCCTAAGGCCCACATGTCCCCCAAGTACACATGGATGAAGTTTGGGGTCCGTGGACCTGGGTGGGGAAGGTGACTTTATTGCCATTGACTTAAGTGACCTCTTCCTCCTAGGGGTCAGCCGCTCAGGGTGGCGCCCGTCCCTTCCATGTGAGCTCGGTGTTGGATACAGCATGGCTGCAGGACACAGCCCCGTTAACGCTGGCTCTGTGTTCATACGGTGCCTGGCATGTCTGTGCTCATGAGGTGCTGGCGGACGGCGTAGACTGGCCTGGCCTCGCTCTCCTGGACCTGTGCTCTCCGGTCTGTCCTCATTGCTAGGGCTGCTGGGTGTCCTTCCTTTGGGCTGTCCGGGTTCGCGGTGTGCGGCTGTGTGTCCAGCTGGCCTCTGACTCTGCCTGGCAGTTGGATGGGAGCTGCCCCTCTTCACCACCGGTGTCACCCCAGAACCGGATACTTCCATGCAGAAGTCAGGGTGTGTGCTTGGGCCTCCACCCAGTGCCGTCACCCAGCATCTGGAACATCTTTTCCCCATGTCTGGTTTTTCTTTCTCTTTGAAGATGTCCGGGTGGGGCACAGGGAGCCGTGCATGAGAGGTGGCAGGACAGGCCCTGGGCGCCTCTCCTGGGTTCATCCCAGGGCAGTCTGAGCAGGCAGAGTGGCAATAGCCTCATTCCCCCAAGAAAACGGGGTACTGCCAGTGCCATCTCTCCCAGGAGTCTGTT
This sequence comes from Ailuropoda melanoleuca, assembly GCF_002007445.2. Classification (NCBI taxonomy): domain Eukaryota; kingdom Metazoa; phylum Chordata; class Mammalia; order Carnivora; family Ursidae; genus Ailuropoda; species Ailuropoda melanoleuca. The sequence continues at coordinate 1,085,115 of NC_048228.1, forward strand.
GCATCTAGGGATTCCCAGATGCCAGGTCAGGGCCCCACACCCAGCCTGCTGTCTTGCTGCTGGAATGTGGGGTTCTCAGCAGAGTGTGGGGGAGGGGACTCGGAAATCCAAGGTAAGCTGCTGGTCTTGGAGCCCAGAGCCCTCCTTCCTCCCTGTCCTGCTTCTGGGCCTTGGCTTAGGCCATCCCTCTGTGCGTTTGGGGCTCAGGCACGGAATGAAATAATGGCCTTTGTGAACACGAGGCCCTGGGGCTTATGCCAGAAGCCGCCCCGGCTCCTGGTGGCTGCTGGGCCTCTTGTCTACCCTGCTCTTCCTGCGCTGGTCTTGGGCTGACCATGGCCCCAGCAGCCACTCTGACCCCACTCCACTTGTATCTGATGGCGCCTCTGACCTGATGGACCCCCGTGGCCCAGCTCAACAGAAAGGTCACATAGTGAAGTCACTCCTGAGGCATACCCCCAAATCCTTGCAAACCTACAGAGGCCCCTGGGCAGCATGTGCAAAACCCCATCGTGAGGTGTCCTCTCCTCCTTTGTGGGGAACACACACGACCGCTGGAGAGCCCTGGGTGGGCGCCTGCATGGTCTTCAGCCAGCTCCTGTTTTTTTTTCTTTTTTTTAAAACATCCTTTATTTTTTGGGGCGCCTGGGTGGCACAGCAGTTAAGCGTCTGCCTTCGGCTCAGGGCGTGATCCCGGCGTTATGGGATCGAGCCCCACATCAGGCTCCTCCGCTATGAGCCTGCTTCTTCCTCTCCCACTCCCCCTGCTTGTGTTCCCTCTCTCGCTGGCTCTCTCTCTCTCTCTGTCGAATAAATAAATAAAATCTTTAAAAAAAATAAAAAATAAAAAAAAATAAAACATCCTTTATTTTTAAAAATTGTGGTGAAATATAGACAATGTAAAATTTACCCTTTTAAGCGTTTTAAGTGTATAGTTTAGTAGCATTAAGTACGTTCACATTTTTGTGCAACCCTCACTTCCATCCGTCCATTGAATTTTTTTCATCTTGTCACTGAAACTCTATACCCATTAAACAGTAACTTCCCATTCCCACCTGCCTTCAGCTCCTGGCTGAACCACAATTTTTTAAAAATTCAAATTCAATTAATTAACATACAGCGTATTTTGGTTTCAGAGGTAGAGTTCAGTGAGTCATCAGTTGCGTACAACACCCCGTGCTCATCGCATCACGTGCCCTCCTTAATGCCCGTCACCCCATCCCCCACCCACCTCCCTTCCAGCTACCCTCAGTGTGTTCCTAGAGTTAAGAGTCTCTTAGGGTGTCTCCCTCTCTGATATTGTCTGGTTTTATTTTTCCTTCCCTTCCTCTATGATCCTCTGTTTTGTTTCTCATATTCCACGTGTGAGTGAGCTCACAGGGTAATCATTTTCTCTGGCTTATTTCCCTGCATCTAACGCCCTCTGGTTCCATCCACGTCATTGCAAACGGCAGGTTTTATTCTTCCTGGCGGCTGACTAGTCGTCCGTTGTGTGTTTACACCGCATCTTCTCTGCCCCTTCGTCTGCCGACGGGCATCCGAGCTCCTCGTGCAGGGTGGCGACGGTGGACGTGTGCAGCCCGCTCCTCCGCGGAGCGGCTGCTGCCCGGCAGGCAGGGGTGTCCCGAGGCCGTGCGTGTCCCGCGCTCTGCGGTGCGCAGAGTGGCCCATGCCGCTGCCTTTGTGCGGGGCGGCGCTCCCTCTGCCTAGAGCCCGTGGGTGAGCGTCCGTGGGCTCGCAGCCCGAGGCTCGGGGCGGGTGCAGGAGGCCCGGCCGCCGCCCCGGCCTTGTTGCGTCGGCTGTGTTCTAGGCCCAGAAGCCTGCTCCCTCCTTGAGTGTTGTGGGCCCCCAGGACCTGGCTTGGAGGCCTTGAGAAGGGTCAGAATCCAGAAGTGACTGTCCTTACCTGCTTGCTGACCTCTTGCAGAATGGGGGTGCCGTGGGCTGTCACTGGGTCTCAAGTGGGCCTGCTAGGGACACTGGCCTTCCAGGCCTGGAGAAGCACATCTTTCCAGGGCCTTAGATCGCTCTCGGGTGAGAGGGAGCAGCAGCCCTCCCTCAGGGCCCCGTGTCCATGTCCTGGTGAGGCCCCTTCCTGCTGCTCTCACTTTCATAGAAAGTCCTGCTCGTGGGGTTTTTCCTGCTGCAGGAATCTCAGAGGAGTTACTCCAGCTCCCTGAAGACACGTCCCCATTTTAGGGTTGACAAGCTTGGGGGTGGGTGGGGTGGGTGGGGTGGGGGAGGCCCAGGCCCTTTCTCCAGAGCTCATGGGCTCAGTTTAGTGCTCCGTGCTTGCAGGCCAGGTCCCTGACTGGGAGTCTGCCCCTGCCCCCCCTCACGCCCTGCCACGCGATGGGGCTCTGGCCCATGGCCGCGGGGCGCCACTGGCCAGCCACCCTGCGTGGGGGGGCGGCCCTACAGCCTGAGTCGTGTGGCGCCCCCCAGGAGTCTCCCTGAGGCTTTTCAGAACCTGCAGGAGCCGCTGCCAGGCCTGTGGCTTTTCTCTTGGTGAGAACTCAGCTTGTTTCCTCTCCTCCCTGCTTCCTATCTGCTCAGACAGGAAGCTCCACCCTTGCTGGCGTAACCGCCCCCACCCCGCCGCCCGCTCGCAGGCCGCAGGAGGTGTCCGGGCCGCGCAGGCAGACGTCACCGGGACTCGTTCCCCGAAAAAGCACCAACAAACGGGTCTTTCTTTCCTGAATGATTGTTTCATGTCTGAGCAGACCGTCCACAGTCGTCTGTGGGTTCCCCTCTGATGCGCCTCCCCGGAGCTGGGTGTGGCCCTCGGAGCAGCGGGGCGGGGCTCCGGGCCTTGGGGCAGCTGTTTCTGTGTGAGGACAAAGGCCAGTGCGTCCCTGCACAGGGTCTGAGGTCCTCGTATTTCCTCCCTGTGGCCTGAGGGCTGCCTACGTCCCAGAGTCGTCCTCGCCCCTGCATGTTTGTTCCCAGAGAGGGGCTGACACGAGGTGGGGTGGGGGCCCCGTGAACACGCGTGCATATATGAACGTGTGCTGGCCTTGGTCGGGCCCTCTGTCCAGGGTCCGGTCTGTCCCGTGTCTCTGAAATTTTGTAATGACAGCCCTGGTAAGTGGGTCACCTGCATTGACCACTTGCCTCCCTGCCCTCTTCCCCCTTCCTGGGAAGCCCGTTTCCCCTCAAGGGGCCAGGTCCGTGACACAGTATTTTCTCCAAGTGTTCCCAGCGGTGGGAGGAGCCCTTCTTCCCTACCCCCGTTAGTGGTCTCCCCTCCAAGGCTTCCCAGAGCACCCCCCATATCTGTTCCCTCGTGAGAGCAGGCCGGGGCAGTGACGGGGCATCGTCCTCTCAGCCCCTGGCCATATGTGGGTGATTGCGTGTTGGCCTGTGTGTGGCCCCCAGCACACCTGCCCTCGGGGGGGGGGGGCAATGTCCCCCTTCCACAGACGGTTCCGTTTTCTCGGGAAGAGACCCTGTCTCCCTCGGGACCTGCGCCATTGGGCTGGGAGAGTTTGTCCTCCTGACGCCAGTTCTGCAGGCCCCTCTGGCCACAGTGTCTCACAGACACAGCTTGGGGCCCTGGGAGGCCGGCGGGGGCGGGGGGGGGCTTCGTGAACGTTCTCCAGCAGTGAGGCCTGAGGGGAACACGAGCATGGCCTTTGTCATGTGGCTCCGTGCACTTGGTGTGAAGGGTAGTCTCTTTTTTGGAGAAAGCCTTTCCCCTGGGGTCTTGCCAGAGGGCTGCTCTGGCCGACAGCAAGTTGTCAGTTCTGCTTGGTGAAACCCAGAACTCTGGGGACCTGGGTGAACCCCCCGATGGAGGGCCCCACACTTGGCCAGTGAGCCTGCCCGCTGGGCTGCCCCTTTCCCGTCCTGGCATGACCACGGCGGGGAGGCCGGAGTCCGCAGGTCCCCTTGGCCGTTCCGGCAGCAAGTCCTCAGCGCACAGACAGGGCAGTGGCGGGGGCCGTCCCCTGGAGTCCCTGCCCGGAGCTCGGCCTGGGCCTTCTGCAGCTGTGGGGTGACGTCATGGCGTGGCAGCCCCACGGAGTGCCCAGGGCAATGGCTTGTCCTGGGGTCGGGGTCTGCGCGTCACTGTACAGGCCTTGTACACGTTTGAGTGTGCTGGCTGGGAGACCCCGCCCAGAGCGTACGTGCCACTGGAGGTGCCAGTGATGACTCTTGTGTCTCTCACAGGTCCCCTCCGAGCCCCCGGCCTCCATCCGGAAAACAGATGACGCCCCCTCCCAACTCCCCACATCTTCTGAGAAGGACAAACAGTCTGGCTGGCTGCGGACCCTGGCCAGCTCCTCCAGCAAGGTTGTGCGGGGGGTGGGGGGGAGGCAGCCGCGGTGGGGCGCCGTGCTGCAGCCTCTCCAACCGAGCGCCTCTTCTTCCTGCAGAGCCTCGGCTGCGTTCACCCTCGCCAGCGCCTCTCTGCTTTCCGACCCTGGTCCCCTGCGGTGTCCGCGAGTGACAAAGAGCTCTCCCCACATCTCCCTGCCCTGATTCGAGACAGGTGAGTGCCTGCCCTGCTGGCAGCCGGTGGTCAACCCAGGCGTAGGAATGTGGGGAGCCGGGCTTGGGTTCTGCCACCTGGGTGTCCGTAATCATCTGCTGGGTGAGACTTTTCTTTTACGGAGTTGCCTAGAGTCTTTCTCAAAGGGGACACGATCCAGGAGAGGCTGTCACTCTGCGCATCTCAGGACGACCGTCCCCGAGTCCTCTGGGCGCTCCTTTGGCGGCCTGAGTGCACAGCGATGCGGACTCGGTGCGGGCATGCTGAAGTGCCTGGAGTCTGTGGGCCCGGGATTCTGTGTTCATTCCTGCCCACAAGCTGTGCCAGCCCAGAGGCGCTCTGTTCTCACGACCCTGCTCTCACTGCGTCCACGTGGGGCCTCGTGGCAGTGGAAGCAGTCATTGAGGCAGGCGGCAGGCAGTTCTGACAGCGTCCGGGTGGGCACATCTGGAACCTCCTTGCCGAGCCCTCCCTTGTGTGCCCTCTGCTCCAGCTTCCCTGGGGCTGCTGCCTTGCATCTCCTCCTTCACACCTTCCAGGGAGCAGGTCCCGCGAGGAGCTTTCACACGCTGTCCATGGTGGGAGGGGAGGACTCGGGGTGGGGGTGGCAGACGCCTGTGGCCCCAACGGCCCCCGTGCCCTGCAGCTTTTACTCCTACAAGAGCTTCGAGACGGGTGTGGCCCCCAACGTGGCCCTGGCACCGCCGGCCCAGCAGAAGGTTGTGAGCAGCTCGCCATGTGCCACCGTCGTCTCCCGGGCCCCCGAGCCCCTGGCCACCTGCCTCCAGCCACGAAAGCGGAAGCTGACCGTGGACACCCCCGGAGCCCCGGAGACGCCGGCCCCTGTGGCCGCCCCAGAGGATGACAAGGACTCGGAGGCCGAGGTGGAAGTGGAGAGCAGGGAAGAATGTACGTGTGAGTCGGGGTCTTTGGCTGCCCCGGGCACGGTGCTGCACGGTTGTGCACGGAGCACCCTGGTAACGTCCGCTTCCGTCTGTGTTTCCACAGTCACCTCCTCCCTGTCCTCGCTCTCCTCCCCGTCCCTTACCTCATCCAGCTCCGCCAAGGACCTGAGCTCCCCGGGCGTGCACGCCCCGCCCGCGGCGCCCCCCGCCCCTGAGGGTGCGGCCCCTGCCGACCCTGCGAGCGGCGGACTGGAGGCAGAGTTGGAGCACCTGCGGCAGGCCCTGGAGGGCGGCCTGGACACCAAGGAAGCCAAAGAGAAGTTCCTGCACGAGGTGGTGAAGATGCGCGTGAAGCAGGAGGAGAAGCTGAGCGCCGCCCTGCAGGCCAAGCGCAGCCTCCACCAGGTGAGGCCACCGCGCCGCCCCCGGGGCTGGCCTGCCCCTCGGGGGACAGCCCGGACTGTTGCCCGCTGAGTGCCAGAGTGGGTCCTTGTGTGTGCAGGACGCGGCTCTGAGGGTCCCTTTCCCCGCTCGGGGCTGTCGGAGGTGGAACCAGCAGGTTTCCCTGCAGGAGTGTGCGTGCACATGGGCTTCTGGTTCATTCCACAGAAGTGACTGCTTCCTTTTGAAGAGGGGGCTACAGGCCTGAAGGTGTCTGCGCCCCGCCTGCATCCGCCTCCCACCTCAGTAGGGGGCAGACCGCAGGGCCACTCCCCAGGTCCTCAGGCTGTGGCGAGTGTCCTCCACGCCACTTTTCCTCACAGGCGGGGGTGGCCCAGAGTTCACAGCATCGGGGAGGGCGGGGCCTTCACCCTGGGGCTCTGCGGCCTTGCGGAGGCCGGCTGGGTGTGGGCTGAGGTCACACCTCTGTGGCGGGCGGCTTCGTGTGCGGGCTCCTAGCACAGTATAGCTGTGCCTTCCCGAGAGCCCCACGGTTTCAGGTGTCTCCCCGAAGTCTGTGTCAAGCCCTTGCATAGAACACCCTCTCCCTCATTCTGGGTGGAGGTGTGATTTGACACGTGCATACTCGCAAGTGTGTCTGGGGCGGGGGCGCCGTGGCCGAGGACGGCGGAGGTGCTGAGGAGGGCGGCCTGCGGGCCTGAGCCAGCGCCCTTCCTTGACGACGACGTCCCGCGGGCTCTCCGAGCCCAGCTGAAGCTTGAGCGCTGCAGCTGCCGCCTCAGACCGTAGTCCGGACAGCGCTGGGCCGTAGGACCCTGTGGGAACGGGTTGGGGTGTCCAGGAAGGCAGGTAGCATGTGTGGGCTGGGGGGCAGCCCTGTGTGGAGGCGCCTTGGGAGTGGCGGGTGGGTGGGCAGGGGCTTGGGCGGCGGGGCGACTTGCCCCCTGACCCCCTGGGAGGGGGCACGGGCCGGATGGTGACCCTGGCCTGGTGAGTGTGCTGCCTGCCCTCCCAGGAGCTGGAGTTTCTGCGTGTGGCCAAGAAGGAGAAGCTGCGGGAAGCCACAGAGGCCAAGCGCAACCTGCGGAAGGAGATCGAGCGCCTCCGAGCCGAGAATGAGAAGAAGATGAGAGAGGCCAACGAGTCCCGGCTGCGCCTGAAGCGGGAGCTGGAGCAGGCGCGCCAGGTGCGGGTGTGTGACAAGGGCTGCGAGGCCGGCCGCTTGCGCGCCAAGTACTCGGCCCAGGTACAGGCGGGCGCTTCGTGGCGGGCAGGGTGGGAAACGGAGGCCTGTGCGGTCCAGTGCCAGGCCCATCAACGAGGCCACGGGGCACCGCCTCCGGACTCAAATGTGTGGCGGGTCCTAGGTCTGCACGGGAAGTGGCAGGTGCTGTGCTGGCATCTCCGGGTCCTTTCGCGCCTCTCTGGGTCCACCGCAAGTCTGGGGGGACCGTGGGGGCCCAGCAGGCTGACTTGAGCCTGTCCNACGGGACACTCTCCTGTCCTTCTGGGAGGCTGTCCTCTAGCCAGTCAGGGCCACCATGCAGGAGTTCTCTGCGGCTGTGTCCCTCCTGGCCAAGCCCTTTCTTGGTTTTGCTTGAGGAGCCAGCCCTGAGCCAGCCCCGGGGGTTCAGAGGAGCCCCCAGGTAGCCCCAGTCTCTCCTCTCCTGGGGCCGGGGCTGCAGCCCGCCCACCGCGAGCACTTACGAAAGTCTCAGCACATCGTGATTGGCCATGCTGCCCAGCCAGAGTCCTGGACAAGGGGGCAGATAACCGCAGCCCCTTCTCCTCTGGCCGTGCTGGTGCTTTGAGGGAAACTCTGGCCTCAAGAGGTCAAGAGGGTACCCCAGGCCGCCGCCCTTGGGGTTGGGTAGTTCCCGCCGGTCCGGGACTCTGCGTGCCGTGTCTGGACTCGGGTCATACTGCTGTCCCAGAGGCTCTCCCAGGCCCCGGTTGCTGCTTCCCTCGCAAGCACACATCTCCAGCGCGGGGAGGAGGGCAGGCCAGGACGGGGAGGTGTTCGGGCGGGGAGCGGGTGCAGCTAATGCCCGGCGTCCCTTGCAGATTGAGGACCTGCAGGTGAAACTGCAGCACGCGGAGGCGGACCGCGAGCAGCTGCGCGCCGACCTGCTGCGGGAGCGCGAGGCCCGGGAGCACCTGGAGAAGGTGGTGAAGGAGTTGCAGGAGCAGCTGTGGCCGCGGCCCCGGCCCGAGGCCGCGGGTGGCGAGAGCACGGCTGAGCTGGNAAGGAGTTGCAGGAGCAGCTGTGGCCGCGGCCCCGGCCCGTTTTTTTTTTTTGCCGAGCTGGAGCCCTAGCGGACCCCACTGTGTGCCGCTGCGGTGCGGACGCCGCAGGGAGCGGGCGGGCGGGCGGCCCACGCCAGCCGGGGGCTCGGGGGGCTCTGCGCGCCGGCAGGCCCGCCCCCGCGTCCACATAGCACAACGTCTTACTGTGCCTATAACCAAGCGAGTGTTTGGAACCACATACTTTTGGAATCCACTGCAAAATTTTCTACTGGCCAAGTTCAAGTGCGCGAGCCGGGTTCCCAGCTGCAGCCGGAGCCCAGGCTCCGTGCCTGCCGCGGCCCTCTGCTTGCTGGAACGTTCTAACATTTACATTTTTGTTATAAGCTATTTAAAACCAATAAGAAGACTTGATACTCAGAAAAATCAACAGGTTTTTTAATGACTAACTTTTAAAAGCCCCACCAACACGTGACGCCATCCGAGGACCTGCTGAGGGAGCTGGGGTGCAGCCGCCCCGCCCCTCGAAGCCATCGCAGCTCGTCCGGGGCCGCACAAGGACAGGGAGGGTTTTCTCCAGAGTCTATTTTTTCAGCGACGAGGACCCAGGCGTCCTGTGCTGCCGCCCGGGAAGAGCAGGGAGGACGCCGTGAGCTGGGCCGCCGCCTCCGCCTGCCTGCCTGCAGGGCGGCCCCAGGGGACAGCGCTGGCCCGCTCTGCTGCCGCTGCCCTCCCCTGTCCGCTCCTGTCGCATCGGGACTGCGGCTGCAGCGTTGGAACAAAACAGCATTACTTCACTTTTTTTTTTTGTTTGTTCATTTAAACGTATATTTAGAACTGCACTTTGTCAAGAACCTTCCCTTCTCTTTTTACTCCCCAGTTAACTGAGGTTTTTACTTTTCAAATATTGCAAACCCATTTATAGAGCAGTCCACATCCTAAGTGCTCGAGTGTTTAGAAACCCCCTCTGGTGCTTGGTTGAACAAGGGAATCACAAAACGAAAATGCAAAACTGAACTTCGGGGGGTAGTTCTGTGCCTTCCAGCATCCTGTACAGCGAACCCCGACTCGTCTGTCTACCCCCGAGATACCCGTCTTCAGTAGTGACTGAATCTGCCATTATCAGAATAAGTTACTTGCATTTATTCCAAATAATCTCGTTTACTCTCAACTGTTCATGCAAATTGTATAAGGTTTTTTATGCCCAAGCTTGAAAAATGATTTCCCAGTAGACGAGAGGCGGCTACCCATCCTGAGATTACGGTATTTATGTACATGAGAAAGATCTTACCAGAATTCTTCGCTTGACCCTGTTCTAACGCCGAGGCAGCTGTGAGCGCAGACGGAGGTGGGGACCGCTGGCCCAGGTACAGGCGCTGCCCGCCGCCGCCGTGACCAGCAGAGGCTTGGTGACCATCTGCAGGGTTCTCGCCCGTGGTTTACTGGGGGGAGGGGCGCAGGTGCTGCTGGACCCCCTACAGTGCAATGCAAAAGGGACACCGTAGATAGGCAGCGTTTGTTTGGATTTTTTTTTTTTTGCTTTTGTTTTTCTTTTGCAGTTATGAAATCTGTATGCATGGAATGTTAAATCTCTACCGTATGTATCCCCATCGATGGGCATTATTACCGCGTCCTGGAAGGGCCGGTTGTGCTACACAACACTCAGAATGCTGTGTTCAGCCTTGTTTTTCCAGAGTTGTGTTTGTCAGTCACTTCTTCAAGGGAAACTAAATGGTTTCTTCGGAGCAGAGCTTTAAGTGTACCCCTGTGCTTCTGGGTGGCTGTGCCGTGCCCTGTGGCCAATGCAAGAGTTGTGGGAGGTCAGAGGGCCCCTGGGGTCCGTCTCCCGGGGCCACCCGGTCAGTTTTTGGTTTTGGGCTCCAGAGGGCAGTGAGCTTCTCTAAGTTCTGTGCAGGGGCCCCACCTCCCCTCGCCCTGCCCACCTCTGGTCACCGTCTCGACCGCTGGGTCCACGCCTCCACTCGCCAGCTTTGTCCCAGAAGGTCAGGAAGAGCCGGACCCCCTGCGGCCACCCGGGCCCCCCCACCCCTCCCGCCTCCGCCCGAGGGGCCTGCGGCCAGAGCTGGGGTGGCGGGGACCAGCCGTCCCCGGCGCCCCGGTCACCAGCAGCTCCAGCCCTCCTGGGCAGCTCCCTGGGTGAAGCCAGGGGGCTTCGGCTCATCCTGGCCGCTTCCATCCTCGGGGGGCTGGGGCCGAGGGGCCCGAGACCTGGCTTTGGTTCGTGCAGCTGCAGTACCGTCTCTGCGGAAGAGAGGACAGGAATCTCTCACGTCGGCTGTTGACTCTCCGTGTAATATCCATTATTCAGATGATTGTGTATTCAGTTTAATTACTCATTATTTCTATGCTGAAAGAGGATTTTTAACGAAGGGAAAAACAACAGCAATAACATTCATACTTGGAGCAGCTAACTCACGTAATACCCTGCTTTCCGTGCCGAACTAGCCCCGTGTAAACAGCCCCTGTAAATACTGTTCCTTGACACTGTCGTATCCCACGCGTGTACGGTGGTTCCTTTTTCAGAAACTCTTTTCTTACCTGGTAATTGTCTTGTTTTCTGGGTTGTTTTTAACTGAGGAAGAACAGCTCACCTCC
>NC_048228.1:1095795-1100923 GCF_002007445.2 Ailuropoda melanoleuca
ACACACACACACACACACACACACACACACACACACGGCACACACACACGCGCGCACACACACACACACACCCCCTCCACCTTCATATCCGCCCGGAGCGTCTGCACCGCTGTCCGCGTTCCCGCCTTTGCTGCTAATGACATGACGACTTACTCTACTATCGAGAACTATTTTTATGTAATTAATGTGCGCTTTCTTGTTTATAAATGCCTGATTTAAAAAGAAAAAAGAAAAAGCTTGGCATATTTATCTACTTGCTGTGTACCCGTTAGTCCTTTGGCGCCCCTCCCCCAGACAGATGACATTGTACAATAAAGGACTTTGAGAGTATGCCTAGGACAGCCATGCTTGGCCCCCCCACCCCCACCCCTGGTCACCATCTGGGCCTGAGCCCGGGGGGGGCGGGACGGGTGTCTGTCTGCCTGTCAGACTGTGGGGACCTTTGGTCTCCATCGACCCTGAGTGACGTGGGGCTAGGGTGGGCAGCGCCCCGCCTGGGGTGCCGTCTGTCTAGGTCCCACCCGGCTGTGGCCCATGGAGATCGGCTGGAGGGGACCTTTCCCGGGGGCCCAGAGAGCCGCCCCCCAGGGTAGACGGCCAGCTCCCCGCAGGTGGTGTGGGAGCCCTGGGCCCCAGCGTGCCGTCCTGAGGGAGCACATGGGGACTCCGCCTTGCCGGGCACTGGGGCACCGGGCTGCCACCTCTCCCAGCTGCCTGTGTCCCGCCTCCCGGTTCCGCTGCAGTTCCTCCAAGGTCACGTGAAGGTCATTTGGAGAATCAGGCGGTGGGAAGACCCAGTGCCCAGCCCCAGCTGCGCACACAGTCCCAGCAGTCTCAGGAGCCCCCGGGAAGGGGTGCGGGGTCGGCTGGGGTACAGACAGCCCCACCCAGGCAGCCTGGAAAAGCCCACTCTGCCTGGGGGCCAGGCCCTTGCCCAGGTCAGGCATGGACCGTGAACAGCAGGACCAGGAGGAAGAGCCTCCATGCCCACCCTCGCCTCTGCCTGTCACTCACGGGCTCCCCGAGGCCCAGACCAGCCCCTCGTGGGGTGCCACCTAGGGTGCAACATGGAAGCTGGGATGGGCCAGGCGAGGTGGGGAGGCAGACAGCTTATGAGCTGGGCCCCAAGCCGCAGCCCCCACCTCTATCCCCTCCTGCTGCTTATCAGGTCCTGGGGCCCTGCCTGGGGTCCTGGGCCCAGACGCATGGATGACAAGCTTAACCGCAGTGGGACTCAGCCCGCAAGAGTGGAGCCCGCCCCCTCCGTCACCTGGGTGTCACCAGGATCTGGCTCCCCGCTTCTCTTGGGGGTGGTCTCCCACGGAGCTATGGTACGGTCGGCCAGAATCGGAGTGCACCCTTCCCAGGCAGGGCTGGACCCCGGGCTGTGGGCTCACCACCTTTGCCCGGTATCCAGGGCACCGTCCAGCAGTGCTCTGTTGGGAGGGCTGTCCCTCGTGTTCTGGGATCTCACAAGTGGACAGTTGTCCACTGTGGCCTGTTGGGGGTCCCAGGGGCACCCCTGCAGCATGGGTGTGAGCTGAGGGCTGCAGCCATGGGCAGCAAAGGCCCTACCTATGCCCGATGCCAAACACTTGCCCCCTTCTCGGCCTCACGACCAAGCCCACCTGGGTGGGTGGCAGGATCTTGCGTGACCTTGCAGGCTTGTCCAGACCTGCCATCCCCACGGGGCATCGATGCTGCCACTGACATCCCTCCCCGGGGCCTGCCAGGCGCTGCTGCCTGAGAGGCCTCGTCCTTCTCCAGAGATCTCCCGCTGCCGCCGCTTGGGACCCACAGGCTCTCAGCCTCCACCCCGGCTCCACTGTGAAGGTCTGGCTGCCGCTCCAGGCCCCGAATGTGGAAGGAATGAGGGGAGGGAGGCAGGAGGGCAGAGACAGCCCTGGAGGAGGGCAGGAAGCTCTCGGGGCCTGGGAAGGCGGCCTCCCCTGGGGTGGCCGGTGCAGGCTGTGGGCGCCCTGTGTGGCAGTGTGGTGCTCGGCTCAGGGGGCTTGGAGCTGGGCTGGTGGCTGCCTCAGAAGCTCGGGATGCTGGGGCTCCACTTTCAGGTATAAATTTAAAGGGCCCTGTGTCAGGGCACCCGGGTGGCTCAGTCTGTGAAGCGTCCGACTTGCGATTTGGGCTCAGGTCATGGCCTCCTGGGTGGGGGGATGGAGCCCCACGTCCATCTGTCTGTCATCTCCGTGCTTGGTAGGGGGTCTGCTTGAGATTCTCGCTCCCCCCTTCCTTTGTTCCTCCCCCTGTGGGCCCTCTCCCCCTCCCCTCTTTCTCTTGAATAAATCAGTCTGCAAAGGGCCCTGGGCATCTGAGGCGGAGCAGACAGGACAGGGGCCGCCTGGTGTCAGAGCCCCCTTCCCAGGATTCCCAGCCACGCCCTGCCTCTTCATCCCACCTCCGGGTCCCCTGGCTCAGGACCCCCCACACCACCGGCATGCTGGCCAGGCAGGGTCCCGCGGCACTGTCCTGGCGCTTGGCCTCGTTTGCGCAGAGCCGAGCTCTGGCCTAAGTCGGGCTCCCCATGCTGGCAGCCCTGGGGCCCTCCCCAGGTGGCGCTGCTTTCCAAGCTGCCCAAGGCCCTGGGGGTGCAGTGAGCCCGGGGTAGAGAGGGTGCTCCTGTGTGCCTACTCAGGTCCCTAGTTTCTGGGCCTGCCCTGTGACCCCCCCGCCCCCAGCTTTCACTTCTGCCTCTGTCACCAGCAGCCAGGGCCCCACCCGGGTCCCCTGTGCACTCAGCTGTGCTTGCCCGGCACTGTCTTGGGATCTCCACCCCTCTTCCAGTCTGTTGCCCCAGAGCCACAGTCTGGCCCCCCAGGCCCCACCCAGCACCCTGTGGTCAGGGGGGCTGACCGCAGGCCAAGAACTCGCGCCCTTATCTGGGGAGGCCGATGCCAGGCGCACCCTCCGTGGAAAGAGGAAGCCGCCTGCCCATTTACAGTAACAGCTGGTACGGCCCATCCTCCCCTGGGCCCCTGGGGGAGGACTGTGGGGTCAGTCCCTGGTGCTCAGTGTGGTCTCCAGCCCCACCCCACCCCACCCACACCCCCAGCTGTGGCCAGCAGCCCCCTCCCTGGCTCACCCAGCCTGGAACCTGACTTGCCTCTGCTCCCCACTGACACCCCTTTCCCTCTCCCGCTCTGCCTGTCGTGTCGCAGGTCACCCCCCTTCTCGCTGGCCAGGCAGGGCCAGGCTGGAGGGCTTATGAGGTTCCCAAGGCCCCACCCCCACCCTCTGCTGGCTGGGACCCAGCATGCTCTGGGCGACCACCACCTGCAGGAAGACGGGAATCCTGGAGGGAAAATGGGCGGGAGGGTCCTGCAGGACAGTCCGTGCCCTCAGGAAAGGGTGTGCTGACCCCAGCCGGATATAAAAGCAGGGCCTTGGAGGGGGACCCTGACCCTCCCCACAGAGACCCACTGTGCTCTGTGCCCTCCCCACTGCCAGGCAACCCTGGGACGGGTGGGGGCAGAACTTTTGGGGCCTGGATGCCTGCCTGCCCCAGCCCCCCCCACACAGTGATGACGTGAGCCTTGTAGGCCTCACATGCGTGGCCATCTGTGCCCAGACTCATGCCAGGGGCTGGGGGCCGCGGGTGCTGGGGCTCCCAGCCCTGGAGCAGGTGGCCCCACTGTGGGGGGTAGTAGGGACAGGCAGGTGGAGCAGCCTGGCTTGTCTTTGGAGCGTCCTGTGCCGGCAGGTGTCTGGCAAGGCTGGGGTTGGACCTTCCTGCTCCAGTCCTGGCCCAGGAGCCCTTACCGACGGGAAGCTTGGCTCAAGCTCTTGCCCAGGTCACTCCTCCTGCCACAGAAGCTCGTTCTGGAATCCTCTAGGGACAGGCACCTTGTGAAGGATGGAGCCTGAGGTCAGGGCTTGGCCCCCACCAGAAAACCCCTAAGTCTAGCTCAAGGCCCAGGCAGGACTGGGAGAGAGAAGGCAGGAGAGGGCCCAGCACACAGGACAGAGAGGTAGGGCAGTATCCAGGGCCTCTCTACAACCCAGGTGGGCCGTGGGCACCTCTGTGGTGTCCCCACACTTGTGTGTGTGGGAAAGCCAGGCGGGCATGCATAAGCTGGCAAGTGACAGGGTGCCCGCCAGGCCCCCTCTGTGTCCCCCACCTCTGCCCTCCCTCCATGTTCCCCCAACCCTCCCCCATGAACTCCCCTTCTCCATCTCAGCCCCACCCAGGTAGACAGGTATCCTGGACCCTCCTTGCCTTCTCTGCTTTGGCGTGAGGGGTTCCCTCCGGCCCTGGGAGCTACGGGCCTGGGGCAGTGTGATGAGTTCCCCTGGGGTCCAACCTCCCTCCCTTGCCCTCCGTGGGGCCTTGACCCGGTGGAGGTGTGGCCACACCCCCAATTTCCTGTTTCTAAGAAAACACAGCCCCAGCAAAGGCCCTGGGGGTCTGTGGAGACTACTGGCCAAGGTCTGGGCAGGGGCCGGGAGCAGGTTTTGCTCCGTCCAGAGACCCTGGGACCTGCGGAGGGCTGCAGCAGGTGTGGTCAGGGTGGTGTCACTGGCCCACCATCTGCCTTCCCTGGACACCTGCTTCCCCAGGCAGGAAGGCAGCGGTCAACTGGGACAGCGGCCCAGGTCAGGGCCCCTCCGCTGCAGCGTGGCCACCTCGGGTCTAGCCTCCCCCTAAGCACCCATGTCTGGATGCAGGCCATCCCCCCACCATCCTGCACCCCTGTGTTTGGAGTTGGCAGCGAGCAGGGGTGCCGGCTCCTGCCCCCAGCCCGGGTTGAGCACCCCTTCCAGTCAGACGCAGATGACGTCCCTCTCCCGCACCCTCCGCCCCAGGGGGAAGGGCAGGGGCTGAGAATCCTCCCGGGAAATAGAAGGCTGGTTCCAAAACATTCCAAATTCCTGCTCCTTCCGGCCGGGCCGGAAGCCTGCCTGGGGAGGGGTGCAGGCCAGGGGCCCCGCTGCCCCCCTGCCCGCCCCCGGGCCAGGGAGGCCGGCTATGCCCTCCGGGGGAGGGGCGCGGAGGCCCCTGGCAGGCCCTTCTGGGGTGAGCCCAAAGCCCGCTGCGGCCGCCCACACGGATCTGTGGGTCCGGAGTCCAGGCGGCGGACTCGGGGGCCGCAGCGACCGGGGGGAGGGCGGGGGG
>NC_048228.1:1101070-1169729 GCF_002007445.2 Ailuropoda melanoleuca
GGGCGTCTCCCGCGGCTGAGTCAGCGCGAGGGCGCGCCCTGGGGGGCGGGCAGGCCGGGCGGCCCCCGCTTCCTTCCGCGGAGTCGCCCTCTGGGGTCTGGTGCGGGGCACGAGGGCCGAGACGGGGGAGGGCGGGGGGGGTGCGACCCCCGCCCCGCGGCCTCAGTTTCCTATTACGCGCCTGGCAGGAACCCGACTCGACGCCCCCGGGGCTGCCCCGCCGCCGGCTTTCACTTCCCCCCACTCCCCGCCGGCGTCGCGTCCGAATTCCACCCGCAGCCTCGCGCTCCGACGGGGGGCGGCCCCTCCCCCGCCGCCTCTCCCTCCGCCCCCGCGAGGGGCCGCCCCGGGTCCCGGCCGCCGGGGACGCGGAGGGAGCTGGGGTTCCCCGAGCCCGGGCGTGTGCGCGGGTCGNNNNGGGGGGGGGGGGGGAGCAGGAAGTGCCCCCTGTCCCCGCCACCCCGCGTCCCGGGCGCGGTTAACCCTTCCGGTCTCTGCTCAGGGGGAGAGGGGCTGGAGCTGGGGGGCCCCGCGCCAAGCTGAGCCCCCGCGGGCGGGACGCGGACGTGCCTACGTGTCGGAAGCCCGAGCTGGCCGGCGACCCCCGGCGGCGGAGGCGGGAACTGCAGCCGCGGCCGGGACGGGGCCTGAGCGCGCCCTGGGTCCGCGCCCCCGTGATGGCCAGCCAACGGAGACCAAGCCCCCCACTTCCTCCGCTCTGCACCTAGGAGGCGCCTTTCCGCTGGTGGAAAAGCGCCCCTGCCGCCAGGCCTCTCCCCCTTCCCGGGGCTCCGTAGAGGCCCCAGGTCCTGTCCTTCCCCCCCCAATGATCTGAATCCAGGCCCCGAGACACTGCAGGGGGACGCACCTCCTGGGCCCCGCGTCCCTCCCCCCGCCACATCATCCCCCATCCCCCTCCGTGGCTTGGCCCGAGTCCTGGGGACGCCGTCAGGGCCCTGGCTAGGGAGTGGGGTGCAGGCCTTGGCAGGTGTGGCCACTGGAGAACCCAACACCCATGGAAAGCCACGTGGTGACTTGTGACCCCCTCCTGCCTCTCCCTTTCTCCTCTAGGACTGGCCCCTCTGCGGCCGGGACTCACTGTCACCAGGATGATGACCCCCCCATCCACACCTCCTGCTTCTCCCCCAAGTTGCCCCCCACTTGGGACCCCACTTACCTAATCCCCCAGTCCACATCCAGGTCTAGCCACCCCCAGCTGCTTGGGCTACTCCCTTCTCACTTCTCTGCTGGCACAGAGCCTGCCCAGCCCCCCACACCTGGCCTCCTGTTCCCACCGCCCCCTCACTCCTACTTCAGTGAACCTGCTGGTTCTGCCCTGGTCCGGGGCTGCTGCGTGCCCACGTGCGTGCCTCCCCACCCCAGGCATCCACCTGAAGGCCCTCTCACCCCCATTTCTGCCCCACCTTTGCCCTCCTTCCTGGGGGGTTGCTCTTCAAGAGGGGGACTCACTAAGGATTTGCAGAGGGAATGAGGAACCCCCGGAAAGCCGCCCTGCCCTGCCCTCGGCCTGTGCAGAGGCTCCTGTGGCCTCCACGGCCTATGGCCAGCCCCTGTGCTGCAGGCAGGCCCAGGAGGGTTTGAAGGCTTGGGGCAGTACGTAGCGCCCCTCCTGTGCCCTTCCCCAGGCCGCCCCTGGAGGAAGGCCCCACAGACGGGGGTCCACCCTGCTGGGCACTTGTGGGGGGCACTTTGTCCTGGTTCCTCCTGCCTCTGGTTGTCCGGAGGCAGGGCTGGCAGGGGTGGGCGTGTGCTAACTTCTCAGAACCCCTGGGCAGAGTGGCCAGGAGGAGCAGTGTCTAAAATTTGGGGGAGTGTCACCAGCTGGGGGTCACATGAGGAGTGGGGGGCTGGCCTGGTGGCTGAGCCTAGCACATCTGGCAGGCTCTGTCAGGCTGCCTGGCGGCCCCACCGGCAGATGACAGCCCTATTTATAGTCGCCATCAGAAAATGCCCGTGGCCGTGGCCGTGGGGCGGCCTGCCTGCTCCTCGACACCCAGGGCCTCGTGCCAAGAGGAGCCCAGGCCTGGGCAGCTTTGGCCAGTATGGGTTGCTGCCTGGCCCACCCCCTCCCCCTGGCCGCCCCCTAGGCTTGCGGAGGGACCAGCGGTCCCAGGCCTGAGGCTCTGGGCCCCAGGGTTACCTGATGGGCAGGGGACTCAGGGCAGTTCCTCCCCACCTGCTCAGGCCCCCATCTGGCTCCCAAGGTGTCCTGTGCCCGCTGTGGCCCGGCCTTTTCCGTCAGAGAGGGCTGTGGCTGGCTGTCAGTGGCTGTGTCCTGCCTTGAGGGGACAGGAGCAGGAAGGGGACGGCCCCATGCAGCTGTGACTGTTACCGGTGCTGAGAGCTGCCCGCCCTGAGACGGTCTTGCTGAAGCAGGCCCAGTGACTCCCTCTGATACTCACCCAGGACTGAGGAACTGGGGGCCACCTGGGGCAGACAGAGCCAGGCCTCACAGGGACCCCTCTGGAAGCCCTGCCCGGGAGGGGGGGGCTCCACACAGCTGGCCTTGCCACCCTCCTGGCACCGAGACCAGGCGGCCTGCCCAGGCTTTGCGGAGGGGAGGCCTCCCGCAGGAGCATCCTGGGTGACCGGCTGGCCGACGGGGAGGAGGCTGGGCGAGCTGTCTGTGCCAGGTGGAGCCCAGTGGGAGGGGGGGCTCTGTCCTGTGCCGGATGCCAGGCTGGCGAGGGGTGGTCTGAGACATCGCACTGCCAAGGCCCTGCTGGGAGGGGGGGCCGGGCAGAGAGGGACAGACACGGATCTGTCTCCCTGATCTCTGAGCTCTCTGTTTCTCTGGCTCTGACTCTGGCTGGAGAGCTCCTCATGAAGAACAAGTGTGTTCTCTTCAAGGCCGTACCTGGCCAGGCGCTCAGTGTGGGGTTGTCACTGTAAGTGTCCGCTAAGCCAGTGCATGGCAGGAGGGGGACACCGGGGAGAGACGGGCCAGGAGAGAAGGCTTTCCGTTGCACTCTAGATCCTGCTGGGACCAGAGCCTCCTCCCCAAGCCGCCGGGGGGCTGAGTTGCTTCTGGAGTGTAAGGCATGCGGGGGCAGCCTCAGGCCCGCCACCCCTCTACCGACCCCTGCCGGCCTGCCCAGCCCAGAGGCAGGAGTGGCTTTGGGGCCTACTGGCTGCTGGTTCCAGCGAGGCTCGGAGAAGCCTGCCTTCCTCTGAGGAGAGGCCCGTGGGGTCTCTGGGGAGGGCCTGATGGAGCCCGTGCCAGAGAGGGCTGTGTGTGCTGTCCGATGGCCACTCGGTCAGGCCTCGGGCATGATCCCCGCTGCCTCCCGGCCCACTGGGACTGCACTGATGCTGTCCTGCCTGGACTCGGGGAGCGGCGACCAGGCTGAGGCCCCTCCTTCCCCCGCTGATGACCCATGTCACAGGTGGGCTGTCAGCTGCTTACAGTTCCAGGTCGGGGGAGATGACCCCCAGGCTCCCCACCCCAGGCTCTGTCCTACCCCAGGACAGTCGCCGTATCTGCCACATTGCCCCAGAGGGCCCAGGCCACGGTGCCTCTCCCGCTCAGCCCCTCCCCTGGCGGATCTGATGGCCGGACCAGTGTCTGCAGCCAGGGCCCTGCTGACCCTCCCTCTTCTTTTTTTTTTGAGAATTCAAATTTCTTGCGGGTTTGTCTGTGGGACACAGTGTGAGGACAAGGGGTCTGGTCAGGGTAAGAGCTGCTGCCTGTGGCGCCCACCCAGCGGACCCCACGCCATCGGCGGACGTGCACGGGAGCCCCAGGCAAAGCCCCTGGAAGACTTGCTAGTCACTGGCTCAGAGGCACCCTCACCCAGGCCTCCCAGCAGAGGGGGGCAATGGGAGGGGCAAGGGACCCTATTTCGCCCAGACACGCGTCCATGGGGTCTGAGCTCTCCCCAGGCCTCGCTGAGTGGCTCCTGCCCCCGCGGGTCACCCCATGGGACCCCAGCTGCCTTGCCAGGAAGCCGGTGGGGTGCGGGGATGCGGAGAGGCCGCTCTCAGGTTTGCTCAGATGTCTGCAAAGTACGAGGTTGCCCTGGCCATGTGTCTGCAGGCCTGCAGAGCTGGCTTCGCTCCATGTCTGCGAAGGGGCTGAGGGGGCGGACTACCCCTCCACCCCTCACGTCCAGGGCTCCGGGGGCCTCGGTCTGTTCAGGGCGCTGACTCTGAGCTCATACCCTGGGCTTTGTGGCCGAACCCCGCCGTGCTGATTTGGAAAGAAATACTGAAGGACCCCCTGGACCAGCTGGGAAACACAGCAGCCGCTTCTGTGCCCAGCACATTTTTCTTTCTAAACTCAAACATCATTTTCTTTCTTTTTTTTTTTTTTTTGACAGAAGTGTGGTTTCATCTGGAAAAGAAGAAAGAGCCACAGAGCAACTTGCCGAGCCTCAGGGGCAGACTTGGGCGGATGGTGAAGCCCAGACAAAGCTGGGGGACTCTGGAGCGTGTGGCCCTCCTGACCCCTGGCTGTCCACAAGGGGCTCTGCCCCCATGTTGACGCGCACGCATGTGGACGCAGCCCCCCATCTGCCTCCCTGCGCTTTGGGCAGGACGCCCCCCCTTACGCCCAGGCACTCTGACCTAGGAGTCCGTGGGTTCCGGGAATGGATCCTCTCTGGGGACTCACTGCTGGGGACACCGGCAGTCTGTCCCTTCCTGAGGGCCAGTCAGAGGCAGAAGCCAGCTGAGCCAGGCTGGCCGCATCTACGGCGCCCTGAGCCCAGGGAACCAGAAGGCTGGCGGACGCAACTTCCTCCCCGGGGGCACGGCTGCCACCTCACACCTCAGGCTCAGAATTACCTCCGTTCCCCAGTCATGGAGGTTCTGAAGCCCCTTTCCCTTGCTGACTCTTGGGTCTCCTGGGGGCCTGCCGCTGCGGTCCAGGCTGGCCCCTAGCGCTGTCCCACCGGGTCTGAAGGCCGGGACTGGGCAAGGGGTAGAGGGTCAGCTAGGCTGACCAGTCCCCCAGCCATGAGCTGCTTCAGGCCTACTGAGGCCAGAATGGATGAGAAACCTACCAAGAGAAGAGCAGGGAGGGCAAAGAACAGGGAGGGGACAGTGGCCAGGGGTGTGACAAGAAAGGCTCTCTGGCTTTGGGTTGGTTTTGATATAGGGACCCTTTCCTCCTCTGCTGGCTCTTATTAAGAACACAACTATTCCACGTGAACCTGCTTCCTACAAACGAACTTCTATTCCACCCAACCGCAGTTCCATCCATTCTGTACCATCCTCCCACCTGACCACCCAGCCATCTATCCATCTGTCTGTCCATGCGTGTACTCGTCCATCCATTTATCCACACTCCCATCTACCCAACCACTGTCCGTCCGTCCATCCATCCATCCATCCATTCATTCATCCATCCATCCATCCATCCATCCATTCATTCATCCATCCATCCATCCATCCATCCATCCATCCATTCATCCATCCATCCGTCCATCCATCCACCCATCTATCCATCCAGCCCTCCGTCCAGTTACTCAGCTACCAGTCTCCCTGCACACCTCCTTTGCCCAATTTGTCTCCGGTGCCTCCTGTTCTGCCTGGCATAGAGTAGGGGCTCCACATTCACCCCTCCATTCAACAAATATTTGCCAAGGGCCTCCGAAGGGTCACACACTGTGCTCGATGCTGAGGCTACACAAGTGAACAAAAAGGACCAAATAAATGCCTCCCTTTGGAGGTTGCAAAGCAGACAAGGGAAGTGCAAGGCATGTCAGCCCCTGACCTGTGCAGATGACGTGAGGCGGGGAGGGAGCAGGAAATGTTTGCTGAAGGTGGCGGGAGGCTTCAGAGCTGGTGGTCAAGGAAGGCCTCGTGAGAAGGTGGCATCTGGGAGGTGAGCAGTCTAGGCGGAGGGAAGAACACATGCAAAGGCCCTGAGGCAGATGGAGGAGCTGCAGGGGCCGTGTGAGGGAACGCAGAGAGCCAGGGGGAGCAGCAGGAGAGGAGGGCAGTGAGCATGGGACCAGAGCTGCAGGTCCTGCTCAGGCTGCAGGTCCCGGCACAAACTTGGGGACAAGCTGGGGCAGCACCTGCTGTCTGCAGAGCTTGAGGGTGTGCGGGGATGGCGTCGGGCCGGGGATGCACTTTGAAGCAGGACGGACAAGACCTGCCATGGACCACAGGGCAGGAGAAAAGCAGAGGCAGAAGCCAGACAGTTGTGTCTGAGCAACGAAGACCGGGGGCGGCGGGGGGCCCATCAGAGACACGAGGGAGCGGCCGCTGTGGGGGTGCAGGGACTGTGTGCGGGGCCTTGAGGGAGGGGGCAGGACGCAGACGCCAGCGTAGGAGGGAAGTGGGCCCTGGAAGGGGCGGGGGCATGCGGTCTGTGGGGTGTCCGGGTGGGAAGCAGCAATGTGCTGCTCGCGGCTCGGGGCTGGATGCTCCCACCCCGTTCCTCAGTCCTCGGAGAAGGACGAAGAAGACATGGTGGGCTTCGCAGCGAGGGCCAAGCCTAGCTCCAGCCAGCACAGGGTGTGCACGGGGTGTGCCCCAGGGGCCATGGACACAGGAGCCGGCCGGAGGCCCTGGATCCTGGCTCTGGCCCGCTCGGTGGAGGCCGAAGGAGGCCCCGTCCCTGCCAGCCTGCTGCAGCCTCCGGGAGTCTCCCCACGCCCAGGCCTGGGCCATGTTTCAGAGGCAGCTGGAAAATCCAGGAAGTGTCCCCCAGACACGAAGCTCCTTCCGGAAAACCGATCACCTGCCGCTGCCTCTTGATTTCTCATTTGGCAGCGGTCCCTGTGTCCCCAGGCGGGGCGCCTCCAAGGTCCGGACCGTGGGGTGGGTGGGAGGCAGGGCCGGCTTCGGCGCTTCGTTGCCGGACTCCGTGGGGGGGGACCAGACGGCTCCCCCCCTCCCCCCCGGCCTGGCCTGGGCTCCCCCTGGCGAGTGGAGGTGCCAGCCAGAGGGGAGCCTGGCTGTGGTAGGGGGCTTGCGGTCTGGGTCGGAGTCAGGAGTCGCTGTTGAGCTGTTTATTGAGCCGTGGGATGCGGGCAGGCGGCCCTCTGGCCCCTGCTCAGCCCCTGTGGGAAGTGCAGGAAGGAGCCCCGCAGAGCACAGGCGGCTTTTCCTCCCATTCAGATGAGGATGGTGTCCTGAGGGGGACACTGGTGGCTGTCAGGTGCATGGAGGTGGCTCTCCTATCTCGGGGATTTGGGGCCTTCTCCAGGGACGCGGGGCTGCTTGTCCGTCCCCTTCCCCAAGACCCGAAGGTGTTTGAAGGCGGTGGGCAGCGTGTGTCCCAGGAAGGGAGGGTCGGTCACATCGCGGATCATGACGACATACTCCCCTGCAAAAGACGGGTGCTCAGACGCGGCCCCCAGGGGCCCCAGCTGCCCAGGCTCCTGCCCCTGCCTCTCTCCAGCCTTGGCTTCTGTCCACCCACCCACCCTTTCTGGGACCCTGGGACCCACTGGGGGCTCTGGGCCTTCTCCTTGGCCGGTGACCCCGGGACCCGGCGGGGGGCAGAGAGCCCCTCACTGCTGATGGGGCTGCATGGCTGAGTGCAAGGACTCTTTTCAAAATACTCCCTATCTTTTTAGGAGAAAAAGAATTTGTTTCCTCTAAAATGTTTTTTTAAACAATGGAGCCTCTTAAGACCCGCGGGCCAGCCAGCTGTGGGCTGGGGTAGGAGGGCCGCCCTCTGGGGTGCGGGAGGAGAAGCGCTTCCCCTCTTGCAGTCTGTGAACCGTCTGCAGGGCTCCAAAGTTGGAGAAACCATAGAAAAGAAAATAAGACATAACAGAAAGTGCGGTTACCATAGAAACCGTCCTCTCCCCGCCCCCGAGCCCAGGGGGCTGGCACCGGAGCGTGGAAAAAGCTCGCTGGGCTGGCCTGGGCTCACACCAGGAATGCGGCCGCTGCTGAAATGGGGCGCAGGAGTCGGCTCGCACCGTCAGAACATTCCAGCGCCCTGGTCTGGAAAGCAGGCCCTCTCCTTACTGCGCCCTGCGGACACCGCGCGTTCCCCGGGACAGGAGGAGAAAGGGCCTCGGCGGCAGGAATTTGCTGGGCTCTGAGTCAGTTCCTTCGGCAACTCGGGGGGCCTGGGAGGGGGCCCACATTCCGCAGCCCGGGGCACCAGGCCTCCCTGGCTGGCCTAGAGGAGACACCGTGCATGGCAACGCCACAGTGTTTCCAAGCAGCGCGGTTTCTAGGTGTTCCCAGGAACACAGCTCCACCAGCCTGCGGCCAGTGGTGCTGGCTGGGGAGCAGGGCTCAGTGGGCAGCGGCCGCAGAACCCAGCCCAGCCCTCGTCTGACCTCGCTCCTGACGCTCTTCTCCCAGAGGCCGGGAGAGGGTCTGGCTGGTGGCCACCCAAGGCCTGGCCCACACGGGCTAGTCGTGGGCCCTGTGCCCGGCGTCCCCACAGAGACGGCGCGGCCCGCATCTCAGGGGGTTGGCCACCCGCTGGCGTTGCCCCTCCCGGTCTGGACACTGCTGCTCTTTGGGGCCTGGTCCTCCTCCAGGCAATCCGTGGGCCCCTCCCAACTTAGTGTGGGGGCGTCCCCCCTGCCCACCCTCACCACCTCCTCCTGGCACTCAGTGAGCTCAGCCCCGGCTCTGCTGGCTGGTCCCACAGTGCCCAAAGGGGAACATGGAGGGCCCTGCCCGGGACCCAGCCCTCCTCCTGCATAAGGTGGGCTCAGGGGCCACGGGCCCTGCTAACACTCCCAAATGCACACGGGGTCACAGGGGGCCCAGACCTGGGGGCCTGACAGCCTTCCAATCAGGACCCTGGACACAAGGAACCGGGGACGTTTGCTTTGCCTGTGGGGACAGAATGTCACCCCAGATGGGTAAACATCCCTCCACCATACCCCCGCCCCTGCCCACAGCCATCTGAAGGGAGGGAGGCTGGAGAGGGCCTTTCGGAGGCCCTGGCCCCATCCACGCCCCCTCCATCTCTGGTGCCTCTGGGGGTGCCTGGGGTGGCGTGGGGGGCGGCCAGGCTGGGAGCTGCCCTCTCTGATCCCCTGGCTTCCTTCGCCAAGATGAGTGTTGAATTTAGGGGCGTGTTCAGGGGAAGGGAGTTTTTCCAAAAGGTCCACAACTATGATACATGTGGATTGTGGGGTGACAGGTGGCCTTGGCCCGCTTGACGGAGTCCTCCTCCCGCCCACCTACCTGGGAAAGCTGCTGCTACTGGCTCGGCCGTGGCCGCCCCGTCAGGCCTGCAGGGAGAAGAGAAGAAAACCCCTGAATGGCCGCCCGAGGCCCCCAAGACGGCAGCCCCGAGAACAGCAGGGATGTTGCAGTCCTGTCCCTCTGAGGCCTCACTTCTGTCTTCTGAGGGCCGGGGGCGCAACCCCTGGGGGCAGCTCTCTGACCTTCGGCCTACACCCGAACGTGCCCACGGACCGAAGCTGGAGCCGGAGCCTCCCAAGCTCGCCCGTTTCCACAGCCCGCACGGCTTCCGTGTGCAAAGGCTGCCCGATGCCGGGCAGGGGAGCTGCTCAGGAAAGGGCCGATGCGCCGGGGCCGCTGCGTCTGGCATTTATATTTCAGTGGCAGCTGGGCTCCGTGGGAGGTGGGTCCGTGGGGCACTGGTGTGTCCCCTTGGGTCCCCCTCAGGAGGACTGAAGGCCACTGTTACCTGGGGGACTCGTGGGAAGGGACAGAAAAGGTAGCAGGCAGAGAGAGGAGGGGTGGGCGCGGACCCCAAGTCTGAGGCACAGAGACCCTCACTTCCGGCCACGGCAGCCACAAGAGGGCCCTGGTGGGCAGCCCAAGGCAGCTCACCAAGCCCGGGGACGCGGTCTGACCGGACCGGAGGTTCTCCTCTCCGTGGTGCATGGTGATGCGTCCGCTCCGCCTGCCCAGGGGGACGTGCCGCGTGCTGGTGAGGACGCCTGGCGCACGTCATCAGCTTCTGCCCTGGGTCAGGCCCTCAGCCTCCTCCCTGCCGTCCCCGCGACAGGGGAGCCCGTGCGGTGTGGCTGCGCCCGAACCCTCCAGCTGCTGGACGCACTTTCCCGGTGGGACGGAGGCCCCGAGCGCGGCGAGCTGGGCTTTGCCCTGAATTATCTATCCAGTGGGACTTGGGGGGAGCTGGGGGACTTCTCCTCGCCCCGCCCTCTGTGGCTGGAGCTTTCCTGTCGTCGGAACCGGGGGTGGGCGTGGGGGTGGAGGACAGGGGCTCCCTGGTATCGGCTCGGCGACCCGCCAGGCTCCGACCCCTTGCCAAGCGTAATTACCACAGGCGTGGTTTGGGTGATAAAAAATTAAAGACAAAAGACTTTAAAATTACTTCATTTCAAGTGGGGGAAAATGGGCCTTGGCCTGGACCCAGGAGCCACGTTACAAATTCTGAAGTGTGGGTGAGGAGGGGAATGCAGATAAATAATTCAGCACTAAGAATAACCGGAGTCTGTCAGCCTGCCAGCTTCCAGAGAAATAGACGGGGTTACAAGAATCCTGAGAGTTTCTGCAGAACCCCCAGGGCTTCGAGAAGGCAGAGCAGAGTTGGGAAAGAGCTGGGAGCCAGTGTGAGGCGATGCCCGAGGCGTAGATTAGCGGGAGGGCTCTCCAAGCTGGGCGAGGTGGGGACACGGTGCCCTAGGGGACCCGGAGTGGGGGGGGATGACACGGTGCCCTGGGGGCCCGGGTGGGGGCGGGTCAAGAGACACACCGCTGAGGGGCAGCTGGAGCCCCGGGCGGCAGCACGAGCTGGGCCTTCTGCTTGAGAGCGGGGATGCCGACCGGGCACGGACTGTGTACCCAGCACCCGGCAGAGCCTCCAGGGTTCAAGGGTGACCAGAGCCGGGAAAGCTGATGGGTCTCCAGGGCAGGCTCAGGAACCGGCGGTGGCTGGGCAGGGGGCTGGGAGCTGGAATGCGGCTGCGGCCCCGCACGGCGTCCTGCGTTTTCTCTTTATCTGCAGCTGGTGTTCTTGTCCTCAAGCTTCCTGTGCTTGGGGTTCCTGGTGTCTGGAATCTGCAGGTTTACGCTTGTCATCAAGTTTGAACACAGTCTGGCCGTCGTTTGTTTCTTCTGTCACATGCTCTCCTCCAGAGCTTGTGAGCCTCTGATGGGGCGCGTGCTTGGCCGAGAGGAGTCATCGGACAGAACGTCCTGTGTGTGACGTTCAGTCTTGCTTTTCTTTCTGGGTTTCGTTTGGGAGCTTTCTACCGCTGTGCCTGCAAGCTCACGGCTCTCCTTTCCTTCCCCCCGTCCCTGCCCACGTCTTTCAGCTCCAGTGGGTGGTTCCACTCCTTCGTGCCTCCCGTGTGCGCCGAGTGTGGCCTGTCTTCCCCGCTGGACACGCACAGTCCACTCACAGCGCTCACGTCCCCGTCTGCTGACTCTCCCATTTGTGTCATTTCTGGGTTGGCTTTCATTGGTTTATTTATCCTTGTTACGGGTTGTACTTTCCTGCTTTCTTTGTGTGCCTGGTCATCTGGGGTCAGATGTCAGACACGGTGAGTTTTACTGTCCCGGCTACTGGATACGTCGTAGTCTTACATTCTTGATGCTCTTCCGTTACTTAGAGATGGTTTGATCCTTTTGGGTCTGGCTTTTATAGTTTGTTAGGTGGGGTTCAAGGTAGGGTTCATTAGTCCCCACTACTAGATACTCTTCTGATGTCCTGTGAATCCGGAGGTTGTCCGGACTGCACCCTGGACCAAGCACTCCCCACAGCCCTGTGTGAGCTCTGGGCAGGACTCTTTGTGACCGTCTCTGCGGTTTTCCCGGCCCGAAGCACGTTCCTCACGCTCTGCAGATCTCTCCAGGACGTGCTCCTCTCCCGTGCTCCCTCCTGCAGACTCTAGCTGCCTTGGCTTCCTCGGACTCCCAGCTCCATCTCTGCCCTTGGGGGGACCCCTGGACCTGCGGGGTCCCCTCCCTGCACCACAGCTGGAAATGCTCAGGAAGTGAGCTGGGGCCTCGCAGGCTGGCTGTGGTTTCCTGGATCTTGTCCAGCTTGTTTCTTGCTTACCTGTGGGGGGCACATCCAGCCCCTTGCTCTTCATTCTGGCTAGAAGCGGAAGCCTGTTCCCGTATCTGTAGACAAACGGAGATGTGGTGCGTGATGGCCGCAGCTCATGTCTCCGTGGTCAGTCCCGAAGGCCTGGGGCTCCCGGTGCAGGGCAGAGCATGAGGCCTCTGCCCCTGCTATCTGGGGAGGTCCTTCGAGGGCCCTCAAATGGCATCTTGTCCTGCCTGCTTGTGGCCCTGTGAGGTGGGTCCTGGTCCTATGTGAATCGTCTGTAGTGAGGTTCCCATAGTGGGTCTCCCAGGCCCCACAAGGCCTTGTGGGCCCCACCTTCCGCCTGCCCCCATGGGATGCACGGCCAAGCTAGCACCAGGAGGGGAACTGGGTGGCCTCCAGCCAAGGTCAACAAGGTAACCCGCAGGCTCCTGTTAGGTGCACAACTAGGTGAGTGGCTCCCCAGTCGAGGGTCCCCTCAGCACAGCTGCCCTGATGCCCCCCCAGGACCCCATGTCTTTCCCCTTCCTTAGGCCCTGAGAATGTCCTATCTGAGCCATGTGACCTTGACAGGCTCTCCTGACCCCACTTCTTCCAGGACAGGTGCGTGTCAGGACTGCACTGAAAAGTCACGAGGCCCCCCAAGGATGTGCCTGGGGACTTTGTCCCACTGGAATTACCATGAGCACGTCTGACCCTAAGCAAAACTGTGAGGCGATGCCCACAGCAGCCTGGTCAGGGCATGGGGGCTACAGGCCAGCTCCGGGACGTGTGGCTTCTCAGTGCTTCTGTGCATGGCCTGGGTGGGGAGAACAAATTGGCAGAGTTGAAGAAATGGCCATGAGTGGAGAGGAAGCCTGAGGCCCGTCAGCCAGAGCCTGGCCCAGCTGGGCTGGAACCTGTGTGCTTGTCCTTTTACTGGGTGGCTGAACAGAGAGAGGCAGCTGGGGAGGGGCTGTCAAGACCCCACAGCCAAGCACGCAGTGAATGGCAAAGAGAAGGGGGTTCCCTTGGGTGAGCTGAAGCTCTCCAATAGCCCAGGGGACCCGGGCCTGTCCTCCCACAGGTCCACCGAGGGACGGACACAGCTGTGGGATTGGTGGCCCTATGGTTAGACAGAGGAGGCCCATTGGCTGAAGATCAGACTGGGAGGCAGGGGGCTGGGGGCACAGGCTCAGGTCTGGGTCAGACCTGGTCCTGACCCTTGTTGTCACTGCTCTTCAAGCTGTGAAGGGGGCACGCTGTGGGGTATGGATCCCCTGACACTTCACCTGGCATGGGACCAATGGGTCCATGGCCCACCCAGGGCAAGAGGGCACAGGGACCCCTTCCCACATCCTGCCTAGGGGAGAGCTTCCTCGTCCAGGGCAATGTGGGTCAAGGCCCAGGATCCTGGCCTCTGTCCACGGTATGTGGGGCTCACGGCTGTCCTCCTGTGCTAATGGGATGTGCCGGCTTAGGGAACCTGGGAGCCATGGAGTCAAGTGCCCGTCAAGACACAGATTAGGGAAACTGCCACCGGAGCTTGTGTGGCTGGCAGAGAAGCTTCCCAGGCTCTCCTGACCTGCTCACGTGGGAAGCAAGTCCCGGGGGCTTTCTGTGGCCCCCACAGAGAGCCCATAAGAAAGTCCCAAAATTAGAACAGTCAGCTAACTGCGGGAGCATGGCTGGCCTGGATCTGGGGCTGAGCTGAAAAGCATTGCACGGCTTCCTGGGGACCCCTGAGAAACAAGAGGTTCAGGGCCACGGGGCCCCAGTGAGAGCCACGGCATGCAGCCCCGGCTTCTCTCCCAGACAGCGCAGCCCTGGGCTGCAGAGAGTGGTCTGCTCTGTGGGGCCCAAGCTCACAGTGGGACTGGGGTTACGCTGCCACCGTGGCCCCTCCACGTGAGGCCTCCCGCACACACAGGTGGGAGAGGGGCGGCAGACGCACTGCAGATTTCGGGAAATCTCAGCCTAGACCTGGGGGGGGCACGTGGGTGGGTGGGGGCTCTAAGGACCATTTGGGGGCCCCTGTCCCCGGTGGGCAGTCCACTCTGGACCCAGAAAGCCCGCAGGGGATGCCTGCTCCCTTGCTGGGGGGGAGTGGCCTGCCGGGCGGCTTGCTGCAGGTGTGGAGGGTTGAGGCCCTGCCGGCTGCCCGCCTCCGTCTGCTGCGGTGGGAAACGTCCCCGCTGTGCCGTGGGGGGGATGAGAGTGGCCAGAGCGCCAGCCCAGCTGTTCCCGCCCAGCCCTCACACCTGCTTCCGTTTATTATTCCTGCTCCGACGAGACAGGGCTCATTTCTCCATCTTTAAAGTTCGGGAGGAAGTAGAGAAAGTCATCAATGCCTATCTCGTGTTTTCCATGAACACACCCAGAGGGGCCGCCAGCCATGGGACAGGGAGGCAGAGGCCGAGCCCACCCTGTGAGGGATCCATGAGCAAGGGAAGGGCGACCCGACCAGGACAGGTTGCAGTGGGGAGCAGAGCCCCGACATGGTGCCTCTTGTCTTGGGAGCTCTCACCCCTGGGGGGCTGCCCCAGGGCCCACCTGAGATCCACCCACCCCACCCCTCGGTGCGCAACAGACCCGCGCGAGTCCCCTTTCCCAGGTGATGCAGGCTGCAACCCAGCGGAGGGGCCCGCACATGCCAAAGGCTGGAGGGCCCTGCGTGCGCAGAACAGGGTTGGGAGGGGTGGCCTGGGGTCAGAGGGGCCTGTGGGCTTCACCCTAGACCTCCTGCAGGGGTTCTTTGGGTCATTGGAGATTCAATTCAAAGCACAAGGCTCCAGCCTCCTGGGCTGCACCCCGTGTAGGTCACAGAGAGGAGGGAGAGGGTGGGGGACACCCAGGATTGGCCCCCAGAGGTGGCCGCAGTGCTGTGGGAGGCCTGTGGCTGCGGCAGTTGCCAGCCAGGCCCAGCCAGGAGCCACGAGGCTGCTTCTCTGTGCCCACGGCCTCGGGCAAGGCTCCGTCCCCAGCCTGTGGCTGTGCTCCGCGGGCCCAGGCCAGGCCTGGCGGCACAAGCTGGACTTCCGGGCTCACGCCCAGCTCTGGCTCTTCACCAGCCGGGCCTGCCTGACTGGACCCCGCATCCCCGCTGGGGCTGGCACCCTGAGCCTGTTCTCTTTGGGTCCCTGCTGACCCTGGAGGCCTCTGCCCGGAGCATCTCTGGGTCGCGGTAGGGCCAGCCAGGGGGGGACAGGACAGTGGCCAGGCCCCAGGGCAGACGAGGGGGAATGGCAGGTGGACCTGTGTCCCTGGGGCAGGGCAACGAGGAGCCCAGGATGGAGGGGATGGGGGCCTGTGTCAGGTGCTCAGCGGTCACCTGCCCGTCCCTGCGCGGAGGGGCTGCCAGCCCCCGCTATCTATTCAAGTAAAAACATTAATTGGCTCCATCTGTGTTGGCCTGATGACTGATTAAATGACTAATCACGGAAGTCTTAATTAAACCCATTTTTCTCTGAGTGAGCAGGGGAGGGGCTGTGCTGGCCAGCGCGCCAGGCTCCGGATGGCCCTGTGCTGAGCCGGCAACGAGCAGTCAGGGGCAAGGTCGCCCCCGAGGCCCTCACAGGCTGACTGGTGGCGTCCCGGCGGGTGGGGCTGCGCACCCCGGCTGCCCTACTACAGAGCACAGGGAGGGGGAATGCCCCGTTTCAGTGGAATTCTCACGGGTGGCTGGGCAACCTCACGGCCAAATTTCCAAAATCGACTCCATCTTTCGCAGCTGACACGATCTCACATCACTCAGGAACTGACAGGGCTCTGTGTCATGTTGTAAAACTCTGTGACGTGCCAGGAATGTCTCTGCAGGAACGCAGCGGTGGAAACTGGGCTCTCCCGGGGAAGAGCGGCAGCCTGGGTGATGCTCTGGGGTCAGCGGGGACCCAAAGAGGAAAGGCTCGGGGTGCCAGCCCCGGCGGGGGTGCGGGGTCCAGTCGGGCAGGCCGGACCGGTGAAGAGCCAGAGCTGGGCGTGAGCCCGGAAGTCCAGCTTGTGTCGCCAGGCCTGGCCAGGGCCCGCAGAGCACAGCCGCAGGCCCCCCGGGGACCCTGGGGTCGGAGCCTCGCCCCAGGCCGTGGGCACAGAGAAGCAGCCTTGTGGCTCCTCGCTGGGCCTGGCCGGCGACTGGCACGCTCTGCCTGGGGCTGGAGAGATGCGCAGTTCCCTCGGCCATCCGTCGCCCTGCCCAGTCCGCGGCCACACCGAGGGGCCCCATCCACGGGCTGCCTCACCCGCAGGCACTGGCTGCCGCCAGGGGCTCGGGGACTGGAGCGGCCCCACCAGAGCTAGGGAGGCAGCAACTCAGGGCCCAGACTCTGAGATGGAGGAGAAGACAGGGCCCTGATGCACGCCATTCCTGGGGGAAAGGGCGTCAGACGGGGCCACACCCTTTCTGGGACCCTGGGACGGCTCAGGACCCTAGTGGGCCCCTCCCCCGTCATCCACACGCAGGCCCCTCCCAGGCTGGGACTTTGCCAGGCAGGGCTGGGTGGGGGTCTGTGTGACAAGGGGCCCCGGGTGGGCTGGGGGCTGAGCCCCTTAGCACTTGGCTGCCCCTGAGTGCCCCCTCCCCTAGGCGGGCACACACCCCAAGAATAAGCAGTCAGAGCACGTGTGCTGGAGGGTAGAAGCTGCTGGGAGTCCAGTGGCCACGGCGTCTGACCGACTCGTCACCTCCCTTCCCTCCACCAGAATGCACGAGGGTGGTTCTTCTTAGGCGTTGGAGATGGTGCAGACCGACGCACAAAGTCGTAAACAAGAGACAAAGGACCTCTCTTCTCACGTAAATTCAAACCTCCGCCAGGCTCCGAAATTACAGGTGGCGAGTCCCTCTTAATCTTCTTCAATCGTTTCTATTGTGTGAGCCTCCTGGATGGTGATAATGGGCTGCTCTGTAGGCAACGTGAGTAGGCGAACAAGTGTGCGGTTTACCGTGGCTTTGAGGGGTCATCGGAGGGGGTGGACAAGGGTCCACAGCTGACCGGCGGCGGCAAGAGGCTCAGCGAGGCCTGTGCTTTCCCAGGGGTCCCCGAGCACGCACAGGTGCCTCCTGTCCATGGGGCCCCTAGGGGGTGAGGGCGCGCCCGAGGCCGTCTTGCCGGACAGCCAGCCCGCGTCAGTAGGCCGCCAGGCCCCAGCCCCGCAGCCCAGCCCCCGGGACCGCTCCCACAGACCCTTGCTCCCCACTCAGGTCACCCCATCTGGACGGCTTCTCCCCCCTCCCCGACCTCGGGGTCTGACGCCCAGATGCCAAAGGCCGCGCATGGCTGGGACATTGGTGTCAGCCCAGTGGTCCGGCCGTCCCAGTGCCCAAGGGACTTCTTGAACCCGGTGCTGCCACCCGCAGGCCACTTGGTGCCCCTAGTCGCTGGCCACTGGGCGGGGGGCAGTGTGTGGTGGGTTTCCGGGTGTGGAAGCCAGCTGGACACAACCCCGTCTTGCCCCCACGGAAATGCTTAACTTTGGGAACCTTGGTTGGAAAGGACGGCGGCTCCGGAGTCGCTGGGGGGTGAGAGGAAGCGGGTAGAGCCGGTGTTCTGGGGATGGTGGTACTAGGGCCCACGGCTCTTTGTCCCTGGGGTTGTTTTGGGCACGGCCCCTTTGTTGCCATAGGGGGAGACGGGGTTGGGGGGCGGTCCCCTCCCACCCTTTTCCCCCACGGCCCCTCCCTCTAGGGGCTCAGTCTAGACTGGGAGGCAGCCAGAAATGCAGAATTCCAGGCTGGGAGGCCCGGCTGGCCTGACGAAGTCTGGGGAGGGGGTATCCGGGGGGAGGGCCGATGGGGCCCTGCACCCCACCTCAGGCCCGCTCCCCATCACAGAAAGTGAAGTCCCAGCGGTGGCCAACCCAGGAAGCCAAGGCGTCTGTGCAGCAGCATCGCAGCCCCAGGAGGCGGTGGCTGCAGGCTAGGTTGGTGCTGGCCAGTGGCAGGAAGCTTCCAGAGCCTCCTCCCTGCTGCTCCCTCCCCCGTGGGTCCTGGCGGCTTCAGGGGCTCACAGTGTCAGGAGCATCTCGTTCCCTTGGTCCCATTCTCGTTCACGTGGAGGTGACTCTGGGGGGAGACCGGAGGGCAACCACACACCCGAGACCTGGCTGCGACCCGGCCGGGGTCAGACCCAGTGTGAAGTCCAGGGCTTCTGAGCTGCCAGAGCCAGCCTTGGTTACTAGAAAGGGTGGTTTTCTTAGAATTCCAAAAGGTGGGCTTTGGGGGTCAAGAGCCAGGTTTGGATGCTGGTGTGGAGAGTTGGTGCCCGAACCAGAGTCAGGAGCTGGTGGGGGGACATCGGGATGGCCCATGTCCCCACAGCAGAGCTGGTAGGAGGGGCGGGGGCAGATGCTGGGGGCCTTGGTCAGGCTCCCCCTCACTCTTCTGTGCATGGGGGCCGGGGGACCACAAGGCACCCAGGTGGGGTAGGGGGACTCGGGGACACAGAGCCAGGGGCCCTGAAGGCAGTTTTTTTTGGGGGGGCGGTGGGGTCTGAGAGAGGTGACATGCCACACGGAGCCTGTTACCAGGGCGGGGGAGGTGGGCTCAGGGGAGCGCTCTGCAGCCATGTGGGGCTTTGCACGTCAAGGCTCAGACCTGCGCCTGCAAACACCGCCCCCTCCAGTCACTGGAGCCACCAGAGCTCACCATGAAAACCATCTCTCCAGGCTTCCTATATGTGGAAGTTGTCAGCGGGGCTGCCCGGAGATTCAGGCTCCCCGGGGAGAAGGGGCAGTAGTCCCCATGAACCTCAGACGGGGGCAGGAATGCGTCACGGCCACGTCACCAGCTCGCAAAGCTCACTCACAGAGATGTGGAACGTTTTGCAGGCAAATGTGCCTTCCTGGGCCTGGAACCCCCTCCCAGTACGAGGACCCTGGGCGGGCCACCCCCTCCCAGCAATGCGATCCCCCCAGTACGAGGACCCCAGTCAGGCCCCTCCCTCCTTTTCCTCAGGAGGACCTGGACAGTGAGGGCCTTCTTGCTGGAATGAGACATGACAGCAGAGCCGTGGGCTGCCGAGTTGCCACGGTGACCACATCAGGCCCCAGCTCTGCCAGGAGCACCCGGGTCTGTGCACGCTGGTGTGTCAGCTTTGGTGGCTTCCCGCCACCGAGACACTGGGTGACTGTGGTGTCTCCACGTTGAGGGTCTTGGCCGTTCTCTCTAAGTCTGTGCTTCCCCAGCTTTTCTGCGGAGCGAGCCTTGTACTTAAGTCACAGAGCGTGACTCACAGCCACACACAAGGGAGGCACCTTCCCCTGGAAACAGCTCATCCCAGCGCTGCCGCGTGAGGGGGATCAAAGGCTTGTCAGCCTGCCGACACCGTGCCAGCCTCCGGGCGTCCCAGCCCGGCCCACGCCCGCTGGCGTCAGCGATGAGCCATGTAATTGCGGGAACGGTGGCAGGCTGCGGCGGCTCGAGACGGACGCCACGGGCCCTCTTCCCATTGCGCCTGAATTTCTCAGTTTCCTCGAGTTTCATTGTCAGGTCTGTGCCCACAGGCCTCTGCTCTTTTGCGTGGCTCTTTCCGTGGTGCCCTGGTTGGTGGCGGGAGGAGAGGTGCGCCCCAGGTGCGCTGGCCTCGGCCTCCGGGGCTGATGGGGCCACACGCACCGGTCAGAGGCCTGCCCTTGCTGGCAGGTGGGCATTCAGAAGGCCTGGCACCCATCCCTGCCGCCGAGGGGCCACGTTCTCCCCGGCCCCACCCACGGTGGGCCCCGTGTGCCCTGCCTCCAGAGGGAGGGCTCCTGTCTTTCAAGAGCAGGTGACTTCTCTCAGAGTCCAAGCACCAGGTTGTCAGGACGTCCTGCTTCCAGCCCCAGGTCTGCTCTGCTCCAGGCGCCACCAGCCAAGCAGCCCGCGGGGGGCTGGCGGGGGCGGGGAGGGGGCGGGCGCTGGCAGCTCTGCACCTGCATCCAGCTCCCCGCGGCTCCCAGGTGCTGGGGGAGCCCGGGGGGAGGGCGGTGAACTCAGTCGGACCCCGTGGCCTGGCAGGGGACACGCTGCTCCCACAAGCAGGTGCCCAGGAAGATTTCTCCGAACGCAGCCTTCCTCCCCGGCAGGGCCATGGGCTGGAAAGAGCGTACGGCTGAGAGGTACTGACGGAGTGCTGTCTCCTTGGCCCCGCGGCGGCGTGCGCGGCCCTGTCCGGTGTGTCTGCTCTGCCACAGGTCAGGCCAGTACGGACCCCGGGCCCGTGGCAGGTAGTGGCTGGTGTGTGGTGAGTCTGTGGCCACCTGGCACACCACAGTGAGGCCTCCCCGGCCTCTGTGCACACTTGAGGAGTGTCCTTCCTGTCCAGCCGGCCCCTGGAGGAAGGACCGGTGCGGCTGTCCCGCCACCGCCATCATCTGAAGAAGGAAGCCGCCCTACTCTGCCCACCTAGGGCCTATCCGAGCCGGTGGCCCAGCGCAGGCCGACCTGGACTGGGGCTGGGCTCCCGTGAGGCAGCAAGCCTGGCCTCTCCTGCTGTCCAGGCCACAGTGGCACCCACAGCCCCTGGCACCCTGCCCTCTGCCCGTGAGGGCACACCGAGCTGGAGAGCACCCTGAGTCGGTCAGCCTCTCCTACCTGCTCCCTCCTGGCAGGTCCTGTGTGTCGGGCATCGTTCTCCCAGGGCCCGGACCGCCACGGGGCCTGCTGTCTTCCTTCTAGAAGGAGTGACGGGGGGAGGAGCCTCAGAGGGGCTCCTGGGCACCCTGGCCTCGGTCCTGGGCAGCGTGAGGGCTGAGCCACGGCGGGGGTGATGGTGGGGAATCTCCCTGCCCTTACCTCACGGAGGTCGTCGAAGAAGAGGATGGGGCTGTACCCAGGCGGTGGGGGCCCAAGGCGGACATCTGAGAACTGGGCCCAACCTTGTTCCACGCGCCGGCAGTCCTCAGGGCCGTGGGGCTCGCATCCCCAGCAAGAGGAGGAAGGGGCTTCTCCTGAAAAGCGAAGGACGGAAAGACCCTTTGCAGCAGCACGAAGCAGAGATCGGAGAGAGCCCTTCCCGTGGCCTCGCCGAAGGGCGGCTTCTGCGGCTGAGCTGGGACCACAGGCGGCCACGTGGGCCTGGGGCACTGAAGCCCTGCTGCCCAGACTGCTGGCCGTGTGGCCATCTCCAGGTGAGTGGCTGGGCCAGGGGCAGGGCCTGGCCCATGACACACCGTGGTCCTGGCGCTCCCTGGCGGGCCCTGGGGCACACAGCCGGCTCCACGCGGGTGTATTTTGGGGCCCGCCGTGAGGGCCCAGCACACCGATTCTTTGGGGATGGGAGGGTCCTGGGTGCCTGGGACACGGTCTGGACAGGCCCCAGGTCAGAGGCCCTGCGCTGGGCCAAGCTGGGCCTCTCCTGCACGGTTTGCCTGGAGAAGGACATTTCTACTTCATGGCTGCATGCTATGGGTGACATCAGGCCACATCTGTGACAAGTGTGGAACATGGAAGCCGCTGGCAGCCCCCAAGCCCCCAGAAGGGCAACAGCCTCCAGGAGACCCCCGAATCCTCTGGCATCTAAGAATGGCAGTGGGCTGGGCTCGGCCTTGCAGCATGTAACCCCACTGCGGACCCTGTCCATGCTGGCTTTCTCCCCCCTCCTGGTGTCCCAAGGTCTAAGGGGGATGGGGCGTTTCCTTCCGCGGTCCCCTCCCCAGGCTCCGTCCTGCTGGCAGGTGGAGCTGTGCCCGGCTGTCCCTTCCTTCTGTCCCATGCACAGGAAGCTGGCAGCTGAGATGGGGTTGTGAGGGTTGGTGCAGGGTTGCCAGGGCTGTGCCCCCAGCACACATGCGTCAGGACCAGTTATCCCGCGGGGGCAGGGCTCCCAGCTCTCCAGACCGACCCAACCTGGCCGGCGCTCACACCTCGTCAGGGAGAAGCCACCAGCAGGAGTGGTCAAACCTCAGGGAGGCGGCTGGATGGGGCTGTGGGGACAGCCCGAAGCAGGCAAAGCAGGCTGCGTGCTCCCGCTGAAGGAGTCTGCAGGGAGGCCCAGGGGGGAAGGAGGGGTGGGTGGCAGGCCGGCTGGACGGGGCCCAGGGGCTGTAGGCATTAAGGCCCCTTCCCTGGAGCCCAACTTCTGCGGATGGGCCCCAGAAGTATTTCCAAATCACAGGTAGGGAATTATTTCTCTCAGAGGTGTCTTCATTTCATCGTTACGGCGCATTATAAAAAGTGAAGTCTGTCCTTCTGCAAGGACATTCTTTAACACCCTTCTCTCCATTAGCTTCTGCTGTCCTCGCGCTATTCATGTCCTGGGCAATGACGGGGCCGCGTGGCTGATGGCATAATTTCTATTCCCGAGCACGCAGACTGCTTCCAGGGGGCTCAAGTGGAGCTGATTGCCTCCGGACAGTAACGACCCTGGCTCTGGACCCTAGACCCCATCCAGGTGGCCACGCAAGAATGCGTCCCGGATGTGCCTCGGACAGCAACATGCTGGTTCCTGGGGTGGGGATGGCGGGGGGACGGGCACACCCAGCCTGGAGCTCATCACCTCCCTCAGCTCAGGGCCAAGCAGCGGCAGGCAGATCCTCCCAGAAATCTCTGGGCCTCTCTGAGCAGAGGTTCTGCCATGACAGCCACTGGGTGAGGACAAGCCGGGCCCAGAGAGCCAAGGGTGCTGCTGTGCTGACCTCTACACTCTGCCTGGTGGCACGAACGTCAGCGAACTCAGCAGGTCCCATGGGCAGGGTGGCACGGGGACAGCCAGCAGCAGTTCAGTAAGACCGCGTCTTCTAGCCACAGGCTTGCCGTCTGCCGTCGCCCGGTGCAGGAGGTTTCCCTCCGTGCCATCCATTGTCCGAGGACGAGAGACCCCTTCTTGTCCAAACTGAGAGGAACCCAAGGCCAACGACCTTAAACTAAAGCAGCCATGTGTCTGAGTGCAGGGCAGGGGTCCTCTAGATTTGGCCTGCTCGGGCCCAGGGGGCCTCTGGGGCCTCCTGGACTCAGGGCGCCACGGTTCCTTCCCTGCATACGAGGGCCCCTTCCGCACATCGTACAGTGACCGCACAGGGCTCACACACCTGACCGCCCCCCGCCGTCCCCACTTCTCAGATGTGACGTCCAGACCTGCTGCCACCTTCTCAGGGATGGGCACCCCTGGTGGTCGGGGCACAGCCCAGCCTGGCCAAGCCCAGTCCCCGCATGCGGGCCCCTCCTCCCGGACACGGCCCCGTGGCCTCCACGTGGTAGCTCAGCTTCTAGCTGTTCTGCTTGTGAGTTGTGCCGACCGGCCAGGCCTGCCGTCCCTGCCACCTGCCCGCGCGGACTGTGGCCCAGGGCGCCTGTGGGGTGGACGGTGTCTCAGCCTGGCCGGAAGCCCCCACTAGAGTGTGCACCTGGCCCACGGAAGGTCGGGCAGAGGCCCTGCAGACCCTGCGCTGCTCCTGAGAGAGAATAGGGCTCTCTGGGCTGCTCAGGAGTTTAAAATCCACTTCAAGCTGCATCAGCTCGGGGTGCCGTCGGCCCGGGGGGGAGCAGGCCTGTCGGCTCAAAGCGTCCCAGGGAGAGTTGAGACTCTGGGTGTCCCCAGCCCTAACATCAGTGCACCTTGCCTGGGCCCGCACTGCTCCTGGGCATCAGGGGCCACCGCTGACGGCCCCGCCCCCACTGCCTCCGTGGGTGCACAGCCAACGCTGCGGCCCCATCCACACCCCCTTGGGTGGGCGCCTCACTGCCCATGGAGGTGAGCACCACGCTGGCCCAGCTCCAGCCTCTTCGGGGTCACACTCCCCGCCCCCGTTCCTCGCAGGAATCTCCACGTGCTGCCCCCCAGACGGGGAGGGAGCTCTGGGTCCCCCCAGACCCCCACTCTTGCACGCTCCACCAGAAACATGGGTGACAGCCCTGATTCTGCCTCTCCCTTCGCTGGGCTTCCCCCAGTCCTGGTCTCTCCGCAGTCGCCTTCATGGGGCCCGCCCTCACTCCCAGCACACGATTCACGGCGCAAGGTCCCTGCCTGCGCCAAACTCCCACAGACTTTCTCCTGTGTCCCGGTGCTGCTCCCAGTACTTGCTGCACCTCGTCCCAGCTCGTGCACCTGCCACTCGCCGAGCCTCTGGACACTTGGCCCCTCCAGCCTCTGCTTACACCCTGACCCGGGGCATCGTTGAGGTACCACGTCCAGGCGGTCCTGCCGCTGCGGCTGCCCACCTTGCTGCCACAGGTTGGCCACGTGCTCCCCTCAGCCTCCCGCCCCCCGCAGCCCCTTCCTCATCCTGTCTGCTCTGTTGGCAGGCGACACCCAGGGGATATGTCAGACCACGCTGCAGAGACACCGGCAACCCCCCTCCCCAGCCGCGCTCCCGGCCAGAGCCCCCACCGCTCTGAGACGGCTGCCTCATGGCCTAGCAGACTCTTGGTGCATCTCAGCCTT
Organism: Ailuropoda melanoleuca; assembly: GCF_002007445.2. Classification (NCBI taxonomy): domain Eukaryota; kingdom Metazoa; phylum Chordata; class Mammalia; order Carnivora; family Ursidae; genus Ailuropoda; species Ailuropoda melanoleuca. The sequence goes on from NC_048228.1 coordinate 1,125,344, forward strand.
CTCCCCCACCTGGGTGCCGCGGGCCCCGAGGCAGCGGCCAGAAGCCAGGGTCCCGCCATCCCTTCCCGCTCCAGGAGGGGCAGTGCTCTTGGGTGAGGGTTCCGCCTTGCCCTGTAGGGGCCCTTGGACCTGGTCCCGGCCACTCTGGGGGCCACCCCCCCCCAGCCAACCTGCGAGGCAGGGCCCCAACCCATAGATGCTGACTCCAGTTCTCAGGAGTTATTTCCAAAGCCTTTATGTCGGTTTTAATTATCAGCAAGATAAAGGTCACTGCTGCCTCCGGGGGCGGGGTGGGGGTGGGGGACTGGGAACGGGCTGCCCTGCGCGGGAGATCGGCGCTTGACCTCTCTGGGAGGAAATGCCGATTAATTATCTTTTTACAGCCAACTCAATTACACTCCCTAATCACCTGTGTAGGACATGGAGACAAAGGCGGAGCGGCCGCCTGAGTAAACAAGCCTCACGGAGGCCGGGCCTCAACCGTCACACGGCTGCCGTGGGCCCAGGCAGAGAGCCAGCCACGGGCTGGAATGTTTTCTTCATTTAAGTGAATCAAAAAAATAAAATGTTATCGGCCCTAAGGGGCCGAGGGCTGCCTCACGTGGAGGTGACCAGACACGCCGCATTAGTCTTTAGGGCGGGCTCAACTAGCGGAGCAGCCGGCTGCCTCCAAAGGCACAGCGGTCTGCCTGGACAGGACTCGTGGGCCAGGGTCTCCGAGACCCAGACGGAAGGCAGGCAGCGTGAGTGCTGGGCAGGGCTGGGCGGGCCCCCTCGGGCCCCTCTCAGACGGCCCAGGTCGCCAGGCAAGGGCTCCGTCTAGGCCGCGTGCCCCCCGCCCAGCCGTCCATTTGTCCAGGGGGGCTGGCCCGATGGGGCCCCAGATGTTCTCTTGGACGCGACCACGGGGCAGGACCTACGCAGCCCCAGGAACCCCTGCCAGGAGCTCCCCACCCCTGCCCCCGCCCCCCGCGTCCACGCAGGCTGCCCCCGGGGTGGAGGCGCCCAGCACCCGGGGAGCCAGCCCAGACGCAGATGGTCCTCACAGGGGGCGCCTAAGGTCGAATCCGGACTGCAGGCCTGGGGCGCGGTTTGGTTCAGGGTTTTATCCAGAGGCTTTCAAACTTGACAGTTTCCCAAGGAGCCCGTGTGAGGACCAGGCCAGCAGGGAGCTCGTGGCCGGGCCTGGCCGGGGAGGCTTTCAGAACCCCCAGCCCTGGGGCGGGCAGTGCAGACCAGGAACCCTCCGCCCCTCGGGCTGTGTTCAGCAGGGCTCATGCTGGGCCGCAGACTGTTCCCAATGAGGAACCTGACACCTGCCTTCCCCTTCCTTTACTGAAGGGTGGAAAATGGACTCGACACAGAGCCACTGTCCCTGTCAGCCCACGACCTTTCTGGATGCTCAGAAAACAAAGGACGCAAGCCTGAGCACTGTGGCACTGCCCTGTCCGCTCCTATGCGTGTCCTTTGGAAGAGGGCTGTATGTCCTGTGCCCCCCTAGTGGCTAAGGCGTCCCCTTTCCCCAGATGTCACCAGAGGCTTCCTGCTACACTGAGGGCACGCTGCTGTTCCCAGACTCCCTCCTGGAGTCCCATTGTGCTGGAATTGCAAATGGGACACGAAAGAGGAGGTGATTCTGCGGGCAAACCGGAAGGATGGGGGCATGGATGGGGGGGTTCTTCCTGAGCTGTCTCTGATGGCCCCCAACTCCTCGCCTCCAGAAGCTCCCCCAGCCCGGCTGTTTGTACCAGGGGCCGGAGTGAGGCTGGGCCGCCCCTGAGAACACAGATGGGGACAGCAGCCCCAGAGGGCTGAGGCGGGCAGCCCACCGCCCACACAGGGCACCTCCCCCCGGCGGGAGGAGGGTCAGTGCTTCTCATCTTCCCGAGGCAGCTCAGCCCGAAAGCCTCTCCCAGTCTGGGTGGGGAGTGGGAGCCCCTAGGAGCGCCCAGGGGATGTGGGGCTGGACCCGGCGGCTGAGCTCACGGAGTCCGGGCGTGGCCAACTGCGGGGGGGTGGCGGGCTGTGCGTGGACTCAGAAGTTGCCACGGCAGCCCTTCTGCCACCTGGACGCTGCCTGTCCCAGAAGGACTGGCCGAGAGCTGCTCTGTGCACGGCAGTCCTGGAGGCTCTCAGGACGGGCGTGCGCAGAGGTCTCGAGGGCCACCAAGGGGCCTGGATCACCCCAGCTTTCCAGCATGAGGGCCACCCGCAGGGGCCCTCCGCTGGGGCCGGTCCAGACGTCGGAGGTCTCCAGGGGCGGTGGACCTTCCAAGTGAGATGGAATTGGCCTTGGGTGAGGTTGTGTTCCTCCTGGCAAAAGAGAGCTCCCTGCCCTGCGTTCTTCTGGGGAAGGGTGAAGGGTATTTGCTGTGTCTCCAGGAGCGATTGGGTGAGGGCGAGAGAGCCACAGGCCAGTGGCCTTTACAAGGAGAAGGAAGCTGGATCTGAGGCCGCCAGAAAGGCTTTGCGGGGCTTGCAGCCCGCCAGCCGCGTATGCGGTGAGGGGCCGGGCACTGAGGAGCTGGCCGTGACCGGGGTGTGAGCACACACTTAACACATCACCTCACACGTTCTCAGCACATAGGTGCATGCAGTTTGCACACGAGAGCACGCGCAGAAACACTCCTATGGGCCGCCTCATGCTCACACACACACCGGCAGGCGCACACTCGGCCTCACCTGGTGTGTGAGCTCCCACACGCATGCGCACGCCTGGCCCACGTCCTCCCAGTCCTGGAGCGGGTCCTCAGCCATGCCCCAGACCTGCTCCGCTAGCCGGCCCTGGGCATCTCCCTGCCAGCCCAGGCCCCGACTCTGCCCGCCATGGGCGCCTGGGCCCGGCCTGCCCCACACCCACCACGGCCCAAGACAGCAGGGACCCCAAGCAGACCCCTCCCTGGAAACTTCGCCAGGGGATCCTGGACAGGTCAGGGTGCAGGGTGCCCCCCTGGACTCTTGCCCTCCTCAAGTCTCCTGCCCAAAGCAGTTCCTGAATCCCAGGGGCCACACCCTGAACCAGGAGAGCCCCATGACCCTACCGGCTGGTGCAGGGGCCTGATCTGAGCACTGTGCCCACTCCCAGTGGACGGAGAGCTGCAGGCAGCACTGGGGCAGACAAGAGGAAGGCCACAGGTCCCGTGACATGGGGTGAGGGCAAGCAGGGCTCTGACCGCCGGAGACCAGGAGGCCCTGCTGGCCGGTCCTAGGAGGGAGAAGGGCTGCACAGGGGCAGCTGGCCAGGTGGGATGTGTTCCCTCCACTTTGTGGCTCAATGGTCAGAGGCTTAACCTGAGGCAGATCAGGACACAAATGTAGTCTCCGTCCCTGCCTGGCCTGGTGGCTGTAGGTGGTCTGGGGCCCACCCTGGCCCAAGCAGGTCTTCCTCTGCGGTGTGAGCATGGAGACTGTCCTGGGGAGCCCCCCAGACCCCCCCTGGAATAGGCCTCCAAGGCCACAGGCAGGATGAGAGAGAAATCCGAGCCATCTCTGCGCCTAGTTCTAGAGCCGGGTTTGCTCCTGCAACAGCAGCCGTCCCCTAAGGCACAGCCTCAGCACCAGCAAAGCCTGATGGAAGTCCAGGCCGGTCTGCCTCCCTCCTTTCTCTCCAGGGGCCCCCAGAGACCTGCTGCTTGGGGTCCTGTGCGTGCCCAGGGGGTTCCTGCTCTGTGGCAGGTGATCACGGCCCCAGGCCAGGGGCTGAGAAGGGCTACCATCTCAGGTCCCCGGACCACCCACGTGGCTTCAGGCAGACACGCCCCCTGGCGTTTGGGTTCATCCCATTGGTCTCGGCTGCACTGGCCTTGGAGGGGCGGTGGTACGTGTTTGCACTTGTCTGACCATTCCCTCTGCACGGCAGGATTCCTCGACAGGAAACTGACGCACAAATTTCCCTTTAAAAATATGGCTCTTTCATGCTAGCTACTCTGCCATAATTAACCACAGACAATTAATATTAAAACGTGTTACCACCCCAAGAGGCAATGAAATTTCCAGAAGTTCCCTGCTACACATTCTGTCACTTTTATTGCCAAAATTGGATTAGCGGCAAAGGGCACCTTGATTTTGAAAATCATCTTACAGTATGGATGACTCTTCGTAGATCCCATCTGATGAATGCTCAAAACCATTTGTTCCACAAATGGAAAAGAGGGACCACTCACATCAGTTGGAAACATTCCCTGGGAGGGTTTTGTGCATTTAAAAAATAAAGAGAGAGAGAAGCAATCTGAGGTTCTCTCCCTGCTACAGCTTTATTAGCTTCCCAAATCCAATTTACGGGGGATTGTCTGGGCCCCTGGGCTCCCCCGCCTGACAATGTCCCCACAGCAATTATCAGCACCTGCATTAGGACTCAATGGGCCTAAATTGCCAGGGGGTGAGCAGACACCCCACTGACGGCAATTAACATAAAAGGGCGCTACCGTTTAAAGCTGTGGGTGGGAATTACAAAAGGTTAAGCGTCTAAATATAAAAATCTTTTTGAATATAACATCAATGTGCTTTGTTACTAAAACGTGGGTGCTGTAATTTCACCAAAATAGGGTTTAGGAAACCTGCCGATCATCCACGCCCATGAAATCGCCCGTTCTTCTCAACGAAAAGCAAATCGTCTGTTCAAAAGTTAAAACAATTCAATGACTGAAATATTTCATATCAACAAAATACCCGATACTGACTTTCACAGTTACACGTTGCTGACATGAGGCCTCTGGAAAGAGAAAGTGTTTTCTCTCTTCATTTTACTTATTTGTGTAATTGGAAACCATGGTTTTAGAGTGTTTACTTTCTTAACTGTGGGTTGGATGGGTGAGGAAAGGGCCGAGAAGTTGGTCCCCGTGGGGCCTGGGCCAGGGCGAGGGCCGCGAGCTGGAAGGCGCCGGCGTCTAGCTCCACGTTCTCGGTGGCCGGAGACGCCAGGTGAACGCGGCTGGGGAAATCTGGGGGAACGGCGGGGCAGGTGGACCCCCTGTGGCTGCTCCGCCGTCCGGGGACGGTGCTCCACGTACCCCCCGGTGTTGGCACAAGAGCTCAAGAACGTGTGGAAACGCGGATACTTGCTTTCAGGTGTTAGATGACGCCCGCTCTGCCTCCCTGCAGGGCAGATCTGGCCCCTTCCCTCCCTCCTCTCCCAGGCACCCAGCCTCCTGGCTGCTGAGAACGGAAACTCTGCAGGGCTCAACGATTTGGCCGTGAGGTGGGCAAGGACATCCTGTTGAACTGGCGCATCCTTCCCGCTGGGCTGTTGGCGCATGGCGCGCAGGGCCTGACGGTGCCCTCCCAGCCAGCCCCCAGCACTACTCCCAGGGGCCAAGGCCGCAGAGGAGGCCTGCCAGGTGTCCTGTGATGCTGAGCCCAGCATGAAGGCTGCTTGGGGAGCAGACCTGGTAGCCAGCCCCCCGCCCCCGCCCCGCCTTTGCCTACCCCTTCGATTAGGGAAGGGGACCCCGTGTCCAGGACCAGGGTGGCTGCCGCACTGTTTCTTAACCGTGAGCGAGCCCTGAGACAGAGAAGCAGGGCAGGGCAGGGCGTGCGGTGTCGGCTCCAGCCCGCCCACCACGGGCTGGAGCTCCCTGCGGGCCTCAGCAGCTCCTGACGCTGTGGGGCCCGGTGTCCCGCACTTCCCACTGGTCTAACACACTAAGCTTCTTCACCTCCGGCCCCGGTTTCACCAAACCCGTCAGTCACTGCCTTGCCGCGCTGTCGTGGGACAGGAGGATGAGATCGAGGGGCACGGCGGGTTACACGCAGGAGACACTTCCTACAAAGAGATGCAGAGGGAGGGCACCTGCCTCGTCCCCGCCTGGCTGGGAGATGTCCTGGCCCCAGTCTATTTCAGGCTCGTATTGACTGATCTCTCGGCCTGAAGCCCTCCTGGCTGTGGTCTCTGCCCCGCACTTTGGAGGCCCGTCCGTGGGTCCCGGCTGCAGGCTGGGTGCTGCCAGTGGCTGCTCCCGAGACTTCCCGATGCGTTGCGGCAAGCGCCCACGGCGGCCTCGGCAGGCGGCACCCTCCGCACCTCGAGGCCGCACATGCGGCTGTCACCCAGGGAGGCAAAGGCGGCAGCTCCCGGCTGGAACCTCTGACTCGCTGCAGGCTTGAACGGGGCTCAGGGGTCCCTGGCGAAGGTCTGGCAGGAGGAAGAGAGGTGGGATCCGGGAGCCACATGAGAAAGCGCCGTGCCAGGCCAGGGGTGAGCGTGAGAACAACACAGTTTACGGCTTGGCTTTGAGAATACAGACGTTCACTCGTACGAGGGAAAGAGTCCTGACTTTTGCTCCCTGTATGCGTGGGGGCTGCCAGGGAATGTCACACTTTTTGCTGTCTTTCAGCATAATGGATAGAGAACTTACAAGTTAAAGATATCTATCCCCTTTAGTCACAGAATAAGCCGCTTCATTAAAAAAGAAAAAAGCCTTGCCTACTTTCCGCCCAAGCAGCTCTGTGTCCCCCAGGGGCCGTTTGTGGGTTTTCCTGGCTGGCCTGGGGGTCTCGCGCACTGCTGGGCTGCCCCCAGCGGGCACCTCCCAGGCTCCACACAGGAGCCCCGTGGTTAAGTTGTCACCATCCTGGGGCTGTCTCTCGCGTATGGCCGACCCCATCCCACCCGCAGCAGCGCTGAAATTTGCAATGCCGTCATCTCCTCTTCGCAGAAGGCACCAGAGGGCAGCCGGCCAGCCCGTGTGCCCGTGACCCGGAGCAGACCCAGGCTCCCTGCCAACACGTCTGGAGGGCTCGCGTGCTGGTGGGGCTCCGGGTGCTCTGGGGCAGCTGTGGGGACAGGACACTGTCAGTGTGAGTGTCCTCCAGAGAGTCCGGGGGTGGACTGGTCCCCATGAGAGGAGCAGAAGCACGGTGGACCCTTCCTGACCCCTGGGCCGGTGTGCGCGTCGCTGGCGTGCCACCTTGTGAGGGGGCAGGAGAGGGTCACCGTGGGGCGGGTGATCTTTGGGGCAGAGGTCGCTTGTCATTTTACAGAAGAGGAGGCCTGTGCAGAGAGGCTCAGCCAGAAAACGGCAGAGAAGAGCGACCACGCGGCTGGCGTCTGCCCCCGATGCACTGGCTAAGGACCCGGGCCTCGGCTTGGGCTGCGGGGCTTCCAACGGCGGCTGGGATGCCCGCAGAGCTCGGACCTGAGCGGTTCTCACCAAACCAAAGGCATGTCCCCTGGTCTAATGCAAAGGTCATTTTCTGCGGCGCCACAGCCCCACCCAGCAAAGCTAGAAACGTCTCTGAACGTGCTGTCAGCTGGAGACCAGCCCCGTGAGCATGGGGTGGGGCCCGCTCCCTGAGCAGCGAGCACCCCAAGCCTGCACAGCGGGCCCGGCCCAGGCCGCCTGCACCAAATATCAAGGAGCAGACGCGGGCCCCCCTTTCTGGGCCTGGTTTCCACGGAGACCTCATTACAGGCTCTGAAATCTCTCTTGGTGGAAGGCGTGGCGCCCAGCGAGTGTTTTTATGCGGAAATATGAGAACCGTTCTGCCCTGCGGTGTAAAATTGCTTCTATAAACTGAGCTGGAAGCAGACGAGGGGTCGTGGCCAGGCCCCCCAGGGCTCCATGCCACAAGCCTCAGGGCCCCCAGCTGCCCCTGCGGTGTGGGGCTCCCCTCAGAGAGGGCCCAGGCCTGGGTCTCGCCATGGGCCTTGTCACAGCACTCGGGAGCACCGGTCTGCCGGGTCCAGGGCTGGGACCCTAACTGCGGGGACAAGCCCCTCTTTGAAGGGCCGAGGACAGCGTGAAGGCCCCCACAGCTAATGTGTGCGTGAATTTGCCCGATGGGGACCCCTGGGCCCCGTTTACTGAGCTTGCCGTGGTCCCCAAGGATCTGGTGCAGCTGTTTCCTGCGGTGAGGGCGGGCACAGGGGACCGGGCGGGACTCCACGGCTCTGGTGGGACGCCTCGGGGTAACGCAAATGTTCCCCCCATCAAGACGAAGGCCGTGGGACTGCGACGCATCGGGTTGTGTGGGAGGACCCACGGGCCCGGACACGGTGAACGGCAGAGACGAAACTCATTTACCTCCTCAGCTCCAGCCCTTGTTTTCCGGGAGTCATTCCGGAATAATCCATGGAAAAGCCCGGCCAGGCACTGCACGGCAGCCGGTTTTCAGGCACTCGGAGCCAAGCGCATGTGGATGTGCTGTGTGCTCTGGGCAGGTGCGGAATCAGCCGGAAAACCAGGCGAATCCGCATGACCATTAGGGCTGCGCATGGCGGCTGAGCTCGGCAGGTGGGGCCACGAGGGCCTCCTCCTATGCTCTGGTGTCCTGTCCAGGCTGACCACAGGCCTCCTGGTGACAGTGGCCTTGGTGGGTTTGCCTCTGGGCCCAGCCCGCCATCTGAGAGATGCAGATATAACCCTGAGACCGTCAGCCCAGGGGCCGCATTCTCCCGCCAGGCTCCTGGTGCGCGAACAAAACGACCTCACTTTACTCTGATGGCAATGACCAGAAGTGCCCGTGGGGAGTGCGGGACAGCAGCTGTGGCGGCCCCTGGGACTGCTCGTTCCCAACCCCACTGTGGGCACTGGGTTTGCACCTGAGGGGCCTGGATGTCCAGGACAGGGAGCTCCCAGCCTGCCTTTCAGCCCATGGCCACGGTGCCCGGCCCTCCGGAGGAGAGGCCTGCTCAGGCCCGGCACCGTCTTCCTGGGATGTCCTGTCTCTTCCAGGGTCACTGTGCCTGACTTCTTGAGGCTTTATTCTCCTCCTGCCCAGGTTCTGGGGCACCCACTGTCACCCCACACACCCCTAAGCACTCATGCCACCTACCACCACCAAGTTGGGTAACTCCACTCACCGGGAAGGCCACTGGGGACGTCTCTCTGGCCACGAGAGGTGTCTGATGCCAGCGCTGTCTCTAGGTCTCCCATGTGGAACAGCTGATCTCCGGCACTTTCCAGGGCAGCTCTGGGCTCCAGGTCCCCAGACCTGGGACTCCACAGAGGATAGGCAATGCAGTCAAACCCGCTACGAAGGGAATGGGTGGGACTGGGCTTTGCTGGACACCAAGTGGAGGGCGACACCTGGCTGTCTGGGGGACATGGTGGCCTAAGGGCCTTTCCAGGGAGGGGGAGGGGCTGAGACAACCGCCCTGAGACTAAGATGGCAGGAAGGAGGGAGGGAGGAAGAGGGGAGAGAGAGTCTTGCTCCAGGACCACGTGAAAGCCCGCTGCAGCCCCAGCCCTCCCACTCCTGGCCCTCTGCCTGGCCCCCACTGCCTGAAGGTGCCTTTGCTGCCTCTCCACTGGACCGAGAGTATCGCGTCTGGTGGCCACTGCCGTGCGCCCAGTGCCCTTGGGGTCATAGCCTGCGTGCGAGCGATGTGGAGATGGGTCTGCGTAGAGCAGCTGTGGGCCATTCCTGCTTGTCCCCCGCCCCACACGGGTGATGTCCAGGGTCGCCCATGCTCACAACGGGGTCTGGATGGCTGCTTCTTGGGTGTCCTTGTCCACTTTGAAGCAGCTGACCTCTGAGTAGGCCGGGAGCTGCACATGCCTGACGCCCGCTGAGATCTTCAAAACCCGGCCGTCCTCGCCTTGGAAAGGAAAGAGAAGCAGGCTGTGCCAAGGAAGGAACAGAATGGTCACAAGAACCCGGGTCTCTCCCTCGCTGGTCCTGGCCTGGGCACCTGTGAGGAGGATGCAGGAGCAACGCTGGCCCAGGCCACAGCTACATTCAACTCGAGCTCCCTGACCCCCTTCCTGGCCTCCCTGCCCTGAAGCTGTGCCTCTGGGAGGGCCTCCCCTTGTTGGCCGTCCTCAGGGCTTCACCTGCTCAGGGGCGTGCGGGGGCCCTGGCCGGGAGCAGACACACCGGAGGCTTGTCTCCACCACGGTCCTGCCTCCGGGGAGACGTCGCTGCTTGTTACCCATCTCTCACCTCTGTCCCCCTTGTCTACACTCCCGAGGCACTCAGCACAGGGCCTGGTCATGTGCACTCTGGGTCCAATGCAGAAGGACAGCCAACAACAACCACTGAGCAGTGTCAGTGAAGGGCCGTGGTCCAGCCCCTGTGGAAGAGGAGACGTGGCGGGGCAGGCGCTCGAAGCCCTCTGACTTAGAAGGAAAGGGCCACAGCACACTGGGGTTGACTAGCTTCTGCTTCTGGTACCACAGGGTACCTGACACCAATTCATGTTCCTACTTGAAGCGACCAAAAAAGCAGACAAAATATAATGATAATACAATGTTTTTCAAGATTCTGGACCTCAAGCAAGGACAGTGGTCCCTGAGAGATGGGGAACAAATGATGTGGACTCTGTAACTGCCCGGGTCACTAGCTTGAGAGAAGGTAGGCTGGGTGCAGGGAAAGGCGCTGAGCAAGCCCAGGAACCTCCTCCGTGAGGAAGCAGGGCCTGGAGGCCGGGAGGACAGGCACACAGTAGGAGTCCTGGAGTCCTAAAGGCAGAGGAACAGAGACGTGCGGGACCCCCGGGGAATAGCAGAACGCAGATCAGTGCACAATTGCGAGGAAACGCCCAGAGGCCAGGCCAAGAGCCACACGAGGGGGTGAGAGGGGCCTGGGCTTGTACGGCACTGGGAGTGATGCTCCCTCCTGTTGGCCACACTGGAGAATGGATGCCACAGCGCACTGGGCAGGGCTCTCAACGGTGGGGATGATGGGTCTCAGACGCAGCTCTCCTCCACACCTAACACATCATAAAGCAAAACCTGAAAGGATCAAACTGTCTCCAAATAAGTCAACTGCGCCCCAGAGCAAAGGCCAACAAGAGTTACGGGAACATAGAAATACCCAGCCCCTAGATGGCAAAATTCTCAATGTCTGGCACCAATCAAAGATTACCAGGCAAGGAATGCAGAAAAGTATGGTCCATAACGAGGAGGGAACGCAATCAACTGAAACCAACCCAGAACTGACCCAGATGCTAGAATTAGCAGGAAGGACACTTTTTCAAAGTTTTAATTATAACTGTATTCCATGTGTTTAAAACATAAGTAGAGACAGAGAAGATATAAAAACAAAGTTGAACTTCTAGAAACAAAAACTATGAGATAAAACATACACTGTAAGTGAACAATGACAGATTAGATATTGCAGAAAAAAAGATCCATGAACTTGAAAACATCGGTATAGAAACCACTCAAAATGAAACACCAAGAGGAAAAAGGAAAAAAGAAGAAGAAAAATGAAGGTAAAGAGAAAGGAGGGAGGAAGGGGGAAGGAGAAAAAGAATCCATGAACAGTGGTACAACTTCAAGCAGCCTAATACATGGGTAATGGGGCCCCTACAAAGGGAGGAAGAAGTTGTGATGGAAAAGTATTTGAAGAAATAAAGGCTGAACCACCCCCCCATTTTTAAAAGATTTATTTATTTATTAGAGGGGGAGAGACAGGGAAAGAGAGAGCGGGAGCACATGAGTGTGAGTGTGGGGGGGGGGAGGGCAGAGGGAGAGGGAAAGAATCCTAAGCAGACTCCTTGCTGAATGCAGAGCCTAACACGGGCTCAATCTCACGACCCTGAGATCATGACCTGAGCTGAAATCAAGAGTTGGACACTTGGGGCACCTGGGTGGCACAGCGCTTAAGCGTCTGCCTTCGGCTCAGGGCGTGATCCCGGCGTTCTGGGATCGAGCCCCACATCAGACTCCTCCGCTATGAGCCTGCTTCTTCCTCTCCCACTCCCCCTGCTTGTGTTCCCTTTCTCGCTGGCTGTCTCTATCTCTGTCAAATAAATAAATAAAATCTTTAAAAAAAAAAAAGAGTTGGACACTTAATGGACTAAGCCACCCAGGCACCCCCTTCCTTTTAAAAAAGATTTATTTATTTAGAAAAATTCCCAAACTTGATGAAAACTATAAACCCCCAGATCCAAGAAGATAAATGGATCCCAAGCACAAGAAACACGAAGAAAACCACACCCTGTCGCATCAAAAATTAAACTACTCAAACCAGTGATAAACTGAAAATCTTAAAAGCAGTCAGAGAAAAAGTACATTTGTACAGAGAAAACACGGAAAAGGACGACAGCAGACTTCTCCTTGGAAGTAGGGCAGACCAGAAGACAAGGAGCAGCAGCCCTGTACTGCTGGGAGGAGAGCCAGAATTCTATGCCTGGTAAAAATATCCACGAGGAATGAAAGTAAAATCAAGATGTTTCCAGACAGACGAAACCTGAAAGAATTAATCTCCAGCAAGCATGTAGGACAAGAAATGTTAAAGGGTAAATCCTTCAGGAAGAAGGAAAATGGTATCAGGCGGAAATCTGTAGCTACAGGAAGGAACGGGGAGAACTAGAAATGGGAACTACGGGGGTAAGAGATGGGATTTCCTTTTCTACTTGTTAAGTATTCTTTGAAAGATAAATGACTGTTTAAACAAAAGTAATAACAATGTATTATGAAATGTATTAAATATTTGAATGTCAAATGTATAAAAACAATAATATAAAGGTTGGATTTGTAGAAAAAGAAGTATATACTATTGTAAAGTTCTTACGTTATACGTGAAGTAATGTGGTATCACTCAAAAGCAGACTCTGATAAATTAAAGATGTATATTGTAACCCTTAAAGCGACCCCTAAAACAACAAACAAAGGGTAACCATTGAAAAGCCACCAGAGGACACAGTATGGGATCGTAAACAATACTCAATCCACAAAAGGTAGGAATAGAGTCAAAAAAGGAAAACAGCTGGGGCAAAGAGAAAACAAACAGTGAAATGGTAGGTTTGAAACTGTTATATGAATAATTATATTAAATGTGAATGGTGAAGGGAGCCTGGGTGGCTCAGTTGGTTAGGCATCTGCCTTTGGCTCAGGTCATGATCTCAGGGTCCTGGGATGGAGCCCTTGCCTGGCTCCCTGCTCAGTGGGGAATGTGTTTCTTCCTCCCCCTCTGCCCTTTCCCGTGCATGTGTGCTTTCTCTCTCAAATAAAACAAAACAAAATAAAATAAAATAAAAGTGAATGTGTAAAAACTTCAATTAAAAGATATATATGGTTAGATTGGATGAAAAAGCAAGACCCAACTATATGTTGCCTACAAAAAGCACACTTTATTTATTTTATTTTTTTTTTTAAGATTTTATTTATTTATTTGACAGAGATAGAGATAGCCAGTGAGAGAGGGAACACAAGCAGGGGGAGTGGGAGAGGAAGAAGCAGGCTCACAGCAGAGGAGCCCGATGTGGGGCTCGATCCCATAACGCCAGGATCACGCCCTGAGCCAAAGGCAGATGCTTAACCGCTGTGCCACCCAGGCGCCCCAAAAAGCACACTTTAAATCTAGACTTAAGTAGGTGAAAAGCAAAAGTATGGATAAAGATACACAATGCTGATACTAATTAGGAGAAAGCTGGAGTGACTATATCAATATTATAGGAAGTGGTTGTCAGAGCAATGACTACGCCAGGGATGAAAAAGGAAATACTGCAATGATAAGGGGTCAACTAATTAAATGACATAAAAAAATAAAAATAAAAATCCTAAATGTTTACACATCTAATAATAGACCTTCAAAATACATGTAGCAAAAAATGATAGAAATGAAATTACAAATAGACAAATTCACAATTATGATCTGAGATTTCAATATATCCCTGTCAGTAATTGATAGAATAAGCAGACGAAAACTCAGCAAGCAGATGCTAAACTTGCAGGATAGTATCAATAAAATATACCTGATGGATATTTATAGACTATTCCACCCAACAAAAGCAGAAATCATATTCTTCTCAAAGTGCACACGCAACATTTACCAAAATAGAACAGATTCTTTCATTTTTATTTTGACAGAGAGAGAGGGAGGGAGGGAGGGAGAGAAAGAGCACACAAGCAGGGGGAGGGGCAAAGGGAAAGGGAGAGAGGCAGGCTCTCAGCTGAGCAGGGACCCCAATGTGGGGCTAGATCCCAGGACCCTGGAAGCATGACCCGAGCTGAAGGCAGATGCTTACCCAGCTGAGCCATGCAGGTGCCCTCCAAAATAGAACAAATTCAATGAAAAAAGTCTCAATACATTTAAAGGGACTGAAGATATACAAAGTGTAACTCTAACCACATGGAATTAAGTTAGAAGTTAATTGTAGAAAGATCTCTGGAAAATCTCCAAGTATTTGGAAATGAAACAACACACTTCTAAATAACTCATGGGTCAAAAAGGGAATCAAAAGGGAAATCAGAAAGCATTTTGAATTGAATGAAAATGAATGCACGACCTACCAAACTTTCCAGGATGCAGCTAAAGCAGTATGAAGGGGGAAATCGATAGCAATCAGCTCTCGTGTTAGCAAAGAAGGGTCTGAAACCAATGACCTTGGTGTTCATCTTAAAAACTAAAAGAAAAGAAGAGAGCAAATTAAACCCAAAATAAGCAGAAGCAAGGAAATAACATCATAGTAGGAATTAATGAAATAGAAAACAGACAACAAAAGAGAAATCAATGGAACAAAAAGTTGACTGTTTATCAATGAAACCGATAACTTGTAGCCAGACTAGTCAGGCAAAACAGAAAGAAGACATCAATAATCCATAGTAGGAACAAAAGAGGGGATACCAGTGCATTAAAGGAGAATGAGGGAATATTATGAACAAGCTATGACAATAAATCTGACAACTTAGATGAAATGAACAAATATTCCTTCAAAGACACAAAACACCACAGTTTACTCCAGGAGAAGTAGATAACCCAAATAACCTTATATCTATTAAGGAAACTGAATTAGTAAGAAGTCTTCCCACAAAGAAACTGCAGGCCACAATGGCCTCCATATTGAAATCTACCAAATATTAAGAAAAAAATAATACTGATCCAACACAGACTGTTCCAGAAAATTGAAGCATGAGGTCAGCATTACCCTGATAGCGAAACCCAGACTAAGACATTGTAAAAAAAAAAATTCAGGGCACCTGCCTGGCTCAGTTGGTGGAGCATGTGATTCTTAATCTTGGGGTTGTAAGTTTGAGTCCCACATTGGATGCAGAGATTGCTAAAAATAAAATCTTTAAAAAGAAAAAAAAATTCAAGACCAATATCCTTCATGAAAAGACATGCAAAAACTTTAAACAAAATTTTAGCAAATGGAATGCCCAGATAATTCAATGGGGGAAATGACAGCCAACAAATGACACTGGGACAACTGGACACTCACATGCAAAAGAATGTAGTTGGACCGCTGCCTCTCCCCCCACACAAAGATCAACTCCAAATGGATCACAACTCTAAATGTAAGAGCTAAAAATATTAAATTTTTAGAAGAAAATACAGGAGTAAATTTTCATTACTCTGAGTTAGGCAGTTTTCTTAGATATGAAACCAACAGCACAAGCAACAAAAGAAAAAAGTAGGCAAATTGCACTTCATCAAAATTCAAACCTTTTGTGTTCAAAGGACACCACCAAGAAACTACAGGACAATCCACAAAATGGGAAAAAATATTTGCAAATCAGATATTTGATAAGGGGACTTATATCCAAAATACATAAAGAGGGGCGCCTGGGTGGCGCAGTCGTTAAGCGTCTGCCTTCGGCTCAGGGCGTGATCCCGGCGTTCTGGGATCGAGCCCCACATCAGGCTCCTCTACTATGAGCCTGCTTCTTCCTCTCCCACTCCCGCTGCTTGTGTTCTCTCTCTCGCTGGCTGTCTCTATCTCTGTTGAATAAATAAAATCTTTAAAAACAAAACAAAACAAAACAAAATACATAAAGAGCTCTTAGCTCACATCAAAAGGCAAGTCACTCATTTAAAATTTTTTTCATTTATTTTATTTTTTTTTTACAGATTTTATTTATTTATTTGACAGACAGAGAGGGAACACAAGCAGGGGGAGTGGAAGGCAGAGGGAAAGGGAGAAGCAGGCTCCTCACTGAGCAAAGCGCCCAATGCAGGGCTCGATCCCAGAACCCTGGGAGCATGACCCAAGCCAAAAACGGATGCTCAACTGACTGAGCCACCCAGGTGCCCCAAGTTACCCCCTTTTTTTTCCCATGGGCAAAGATCTGAATAGATACTTCTCCAAAGAAGACATACAAATGGCCAATAAATTCATGAAAAGATGCTCGACATCATTACTTGTTAGGGGAATGCAAATCAGAAGCACAGCAAGATACCACTTTATACCTACTGGTATAAAGCTAGAACCAAAAAGACCAATGGTAACAAATGCTGGTGAGGATGTCGAGCAATCAGAGACCTTGGTCACTGCCAGTGGGAATGTAAAATTTTGCAGACACAAGAAAGAAAACACATCCAGACTGGAAAGGAAGAAGCAAATTGGATGTTTTTGCAGATGACATGATTCTCTATATAGAAAAATCCTAAGAAGTCCTCAGGAAAACTAGCAGAGCTAGCAAATGAGTTCAGCAAGGTCAAAGGATCTAGGATCAATATTTTAAAATCAATTGTAGTCTAGCAATTTCTGAAATAAAGGTAAGGAAACAATTCCATCCATAATAGTATAAAAAGAATAAATATTACACATTTATTAGTGAACAAATTATAAGTTACAAACTAAATAAATACTGATAAATTATTTATCACTTATTAATAAGTTTAACAAAAGAAGTGCAAGACTTGCACACTAAACATCACAAAACATTGGGGAGAGAAAGTAAAGACATAAATAAAAGGGGAAGTGTCCCATGTTCATGGAAGATACAGTGCTTTTAACAGCAGCTCTTCCTGGCCAGAGCTGAAGCAATCCCTAACAAAATTCCAGCAGCCTTTTTCTTTTTTTTTTTTTTTTGCAGAAATTGACAAGCTGATCCTAAAAAAATTGTATAAAATATGAAGTTCCCAGAATAGCCCAAACAATTTTGAAAAAGAAAGCAAAATTGAAGGAGTCTCTAATTTCCAAACTCACGGTGAGGCTACAACGATCAAGGTGGTGTGGTGTAAGTGCAGGCACGTGCGGCAACAGAACAAAAATCCAGAATCTGGACACAAACCCTCACTCTTATGGTGACGTGGTTCTCGACAGAGGTGCTGAGGCAATCCAGCGGGGAGAAGACAGTCTTTTTGGCACATGGTGCTGGGATGGCCAGACATCCATGTGAGAAAAGATGAATTTAGAACTATCTTATCCAGAAAAATTAACCGAAAATGGATTGCAGACATGCGAGAGCAAAACTTCTAGCAGAAAACGGGAGAATATCTTTGTGTACTTGGGTTGGGCTAATCATTCCTACTTACATTATCAAAATTATGATCCATACAA
Organism: Ailuropoda melanoleuca; assembly: GCF_002007445.2. Classification (NCBI taxonomy): domain Eukaryota; kingdom Metazoa; phylum Chordata; class Mammalia; order Carnivora; family Ursidae; genus Ailuropoda; species Ailuropoda melanoleuca. The sequence continues at coordinate 1,142,517 of NC_048228.1, forward strand.
GAAAAAATTGACAAATTTTCATCAAAATTAAAAACCTTTGCACCTCAGAAGCCAGCATTAAGAAAATGACAAGATGAGGGGTGCCTAGCTGGCTCAGCCGGTAAGGTGTCCGACTCTTGGTTTTGGCTGAGGTCATGATCTCAGGGTCATAGGATCAAGCCCTGACTCAGGATCTGCGCTCAGCAGGGAGTCTGCTTGAGATTCTCTCTCTCCCTGTCCTTCTGCCCCTCCCCCTGCTCGCATGCTCTCTCTTGCTCTCAAATCAACCAACCAATCTTTAAAAAAATGTTTAAAGAAAATGAGAAGATGAGCCACAACTGGAAGAAACCATTTGCCAAGATGTATCTGATAAAGGACTTATTATCAGATACATAAAGAACTCATATGACTGAAAAACAATTAGAGTAACAGTCTAATTTTAAAAAATGGGCAGCACAGTTGGATAAACATCTCTCTAGAGAAGACACGCACGTGGCCAATAAACACATGGAAAGCTGCCACACACCATCGGTTGTGAGGGATGTGGGACTCAGAACCTCAACCAGACGCCGCTTGACATCTCGGGATGGCTGCGGGTGGGCAGGCTGTGGGGAAATCGGGCCCCGTGTGGCTGGCGGGGTTGTAAACTGGTGCGGCCACTTTGGGAATCAGTGTGGCAGTTTCTTTGAAAGTTTACACGTAAATCTGCCACATGATCCAGCAGCTCCACTCATGGGTGCACAACTGACACCGAAAAGACAGGCCGCACAAAAACCTGCATCAAACATTCCCAGCTGCCAGCAGTGCAAGGACCCACATGTCCACCGACAGACGTGCAGGGAACCAAGCGCAGTAGTGGTCAGCGAAGTGCCAACACGACCGCGTGGGTCACCGCAGCCAAAGACGCCAGGCAGAGATGCGGAGCCAGAGGCCACGTGTCGTGGGACTCCACTCATACCAAGTGCCCACAGCAGGCACACCATGGGAATGGGGCTGCCGGCGGGAAGGAAGTGGTCTGAAACAGAGCCGTGCTGCTGGATGCCCCACTCTGCAAATTTACTGAAAATCGAGGAATCACTCAATACCCAAGGATTTCGAGCTATATAAATGACACCGCAATAAGGTCGTTAAAACAAACCAATCGTGACTGTCTTTGACCCATGCTGCTCGTGGCGACTTCCTTGCAAAGCTTACTGAACTCAGGTGAACTAGCGGACATTAAGAATCCCAGGCATGCGATTATTCCTGGCGGTCCTGCCCCAGCCACTGCACAGAGACCGCCTGGGGGCCGATCGACGCACTCAGGGTCCTCTGCTCTGCTGCTGGGCAGAATGCCCCTCTCTGCACTGGGCACTCCGCTCACGGGCGGGAAGGGCTTTGGGAAGTCAGCTGGTCCACACTCTGCATCGCTGCCCGCTGATACAATTCCTTGAAAAGCAGCCCGATGCTACTGGAGATCTGCCCCCCCGATGACCCATGGAGGACACAGGAATTTGCCCCTCGCCGGGCTGAGGCGCCCTGCAGACACCAGCGGCCCTGAGAAGCCACCCATCGTCCTGGGACATGTGCGATGGCCATGGGCACACACACACGTCGCGCACACACGTGTGCACACACACATGATGCATGTGGCTGCCTCCCTCCAGTGGGAGGACTCGCATGCCTGCTACCCCTCTTCCAAGGCTCCAGGGACAAGGACAAAACAAAGTTACTGCGGTTGTCCCCACACCAGAAGCCACATGAGGCATTTCGTCCCTGACGCTGAGATTCCGAAAATTCAGTCATCACCCTGGAGATGCTTACTCTTGGCCACTTCCCCGTCGTCCTGCTGCAGCTGAATGCTCAGTGTGAAGGAAGACCCCTGAGCCACGTCCATCACCTCTGGACCCAAAATCACGATTTTCTTGGCTTGTGCTGGGAGAGAGCAGAGCACGGCACAGGTGAATGGCGGGGCTACCGCCTGCGCGAGCTCATGCCCCCACACGGGCCCTCACACGCCTACGTGGTCCCCAGGGAACAGCCACGCTTCCCAGGGCACCGCAGGGAGAGGGACGTGTGGTTAATCACACGCATGGCTGAAAATCCCCTGCACGAGCCTCCTCACCCAGTGACCCAGCCAGTCACTAAGATAAGACTGCAACCCCATCCTGAGGGCCAGCTGTGACTCTGAAGCAGCTTATTGCAGAACTGGTTACATTAAAGAGACTTCAGGGGTCCCCCGAATGTGCAAGGGCTGGGAGTGGGCGGCTTGGTGGCATTCGGGTTTGTGCACGGTGGGGGCTCCTGCACACCCCCCAGCTGGTTAGGACTCTGGCCTGCCCTGCCTGCGTCAGAGTCAGCGGCTCAGTGTCCGCTGGGTGAGGCACAGCGGACACTTGCTGGGGAGCGGGCCAGGGCGCGTCCCCCCACAGGCTGGACTTGCGGGGCATCCTCTGGGGTGTGAGCTGCTGGAGACGGTGTTCTGTCTTCTTCCCCCCGAATCCCCGACACCCCGACAGCAATGACCCCGGGCACAACACAGGGTTTAGGGGGTTTAAAAGCAATCACTGGGAGGGGCGCCTGGGTGGCACAGCGGTTAAGCGTCTGCCTTTGGCTCAGGGCGTGATCCCGGCGTTGTGGGATCGAGCCCCACATCAGGCTCCTCCGCTATGAGCCTGCTTCTTCCTCTCCCACTCCCCCTGCTTGTGTTCCCTCTCTCTCTGGCTGTCTCTCTCTCTGTCAAATAAATAAATAAAATCTTTAAAAAAAAAAAAAAGCAATCACTGGGAAAAGCGTAGGACAGGACTTGAGTCGGATCGAGGACGTGCCAGCTAGGAGTGAGCACACCCAGCCATGTGTGCAGGGTGGCAGGTGCATCCTGGTGAAGGTGGGCCCGGAGAGCCCTGCTCTGTTCTGGGGGCATGGCCCAGCACCCAGCACGGTGAGGCCAGGGCCCACCTCAGCTGTCCCGGACTTTTCCGGTATTTGCTGAGACTCTGTTGGGGGGACGCGAGGACATGTCTTATGCCCCTTGCCTGAGTCTTTTGCACCCAGGGATTCCAACGTCCCTATTTTGGGGTGGGGTGGGATCTGGGTCTCTTCCCAAGGTGAAGCTACTAAGGTGCTCCTGGTGGACCCCTGGACCCTGAGATTGTGACCTGAGCTGAAAGCAGACCAGTCAGAAGTCCTTTTGAAACCTGACTGGAATGTGTTTTTCCTAAAGGGCCTGGGGTTTTAGATCCCACTTCACCCCTGACCCCAAACAGCTTTGGATTCAGCACCCCCGTGCGAGTGCCCATGGCCACCTGAGAGAGAACTCAGCAGACCCCAACATGACCCCACAAGAGGACAAGGGGGAGACAGGGGTGGGAGAGGAACCTACCTACTGGGTGGCCATTGACCCACATCCCATGGTAGACGGCCCCGGAGCAGTGGGTCATGTTGCCCAGGCCACTGAAGACATCGCTGTGCCACTGCCCCTGTGGAGAGAGCCATGTGGACTCAGAGCCCACGGATGACACGTGAGACAGCAGGTGGAGGCCCGTGGGGTCCCCGCAAGCATCACGGCCCCCTGGGGATCCATAGGCCAAGTGGACCGAGGCTGCTGGAAAACCACCCCTTTGGGGGCAGGGAATTACATGCGTGGTACAGCCCTGCCTCCAAGTCGCTCTGCCATTGAATTGTGAGAAGCAGGGAAGTTTGGGGACAATGGCACACATGTAAATGGCTCAAAAAAGGGGCCCTTTCAGCACAAAAATCCTTTCAGTAAAGATATTACGTGTGTGGAGTGGCAGCAGTGCAGGGTGGAGGGGCCCCCTGACAGGAGCAAGGTCCATTGAGGGGACCTTGGAGCCCACACCACTCACCCACCCCCATAAGCAGCCTCGCTTTCTGAACCACACACACAACAGAGTGCAAGAATAATGTGGGAGAGTGGCAACATTGTTTTTGTGGAAAACCTCAAGGTCCTAATGGTATTTTATTTGACTGTGAATTACTCCTTGGAAGAAAAATCAGCCAGAAGCACGTTTGGTTCTATGCATTTTTTCTGTGGGAGCTAATTGGGCTCCTGCTTCCCTGCCCTGCTCTCCACGTGGGCCGGGCGCAGTCGGTGCCCGCGTGGAGGGCGCTGCCCACGGTTGCTGTGGGAGGCAGTGCAGCAAAGGCCGGTTTCGGGCTCTCCCTGGCCCTTGGGACGACAGCGAAGGGCCACAGGGCTGTGGGAACGGCCCCTGAAGGCCGCAGCCCCGCAGAACCATGATGCCCCGAACTGGGGGGCGGCTTGGGGAACGGTCACTGAGCTCCAGAGCTGTGGAGCCAGGTCGCATTGAGGGGGGGGAGCAGGACCTCCGTGGCCAGGGCACTGGACAGCTGGCAGCCCCCGCGGGCACTGGGCAGGGGCAGGAAAGCAACAGCAGGCAGGAGGGGCTGGGATGCCAGCCAGGGTGCCAGGCGGGCAGGGGCAGGCTGCCCCCCGCCCCGGGGGAAGGCCCAGAGAGCACAGTTGGCCCTGTGACATCTCATGCTCTCCTGAGGCTGCACCCCGGCTGTGCCCCCGGAACGCTCAGTGCCACGTGCGGATGACGTCGTGTCCTTTAGAAAGCGGCTCACATATGCAGGCGACGGGCCAGACCAAAATGGAGGTGAGGCCCCCGGGTCTCAGGGCAGACGGGGGACCCGCACCGACCAGTGGGCCCTGCTCTGTTGTCCCGGACTTGGGGTGGGGAGCCCAACTGGCAGCTGTGGGGACCGCTGCGGAGTCACTGGCAGACCGCCTCGGAGCCAGCGCCAGCCTCTGAGCAGCATTAGTGGGTGTCTCGGCCCTGCGGCCAGGCAGGCGTCACTGCGCACGCGTGTCCGTGCTTGGGAATGACATATACGTCTGTGCTCCCATGTACGTACGTGTGTGTGCATCTGTGTATCCGTGTGCACGCGTGTGTGCGGCGGGGCAGTGTGCTCTCTCACCGGGATGGGCAAAGTGCAGTGGGCCAGAGACAGCAGAGCGGGGGAGTCCTGGGCTGGGCTGTTGTCCGTGGGTCAGGGTGGGGCCACCCTGGGAGGGCAAGGTGGCTGCCCCAGAGCCATGCGGGCACGTTAAGCCCCAGCTCCCGGTTACTATGCTTGCTGGGAGGTGGCGGGTGAGGCTTGGAAGTGAAGTTGCTGGAATGGTTTGCTTGCCAGGAAACCCTTCCCCTCGCGACATCATCCTCAGTCCTGAGAAGCGACCAGTTTCAACTCAGGCTAAACAAACGCAAACCTCATAGGAGCCAAACAAAATTCACTGCCCCCAAAGTGCACCTCGCCCTCTACTTAGAAACCACCAGGCTCAGTCCCCAGGCCTGGCATCAATAGGCGGTACAGTGGGATGTGGTCAGGCCCAAAAGGAGCCCAGGCAGGGGACAGTGGCCACAGGGAAGAGCTATGCCTGGAAGACAGCAAAGCCTTCACGTGGGGCCTCGCGCCTTTCCCCAGCCCCCTTGCTGTAGCCAACCTCCGGCCTGCGGTCTCTGTGCCCACCACGTGCCCTGGGCAAGCCTGCCACCTGCCCTCACATTCCAGTCTTCATTCCTGTCCCTGTGCAGGTGTGCTGGGGTCTCCCCATTCTGCGGGGATGGGCGCGGAACCCCTGGAGCCCGGCCACATGCCCAACCCAGGTGGGAGGCTGGGATCCAAGATGCTGGAAATTGGCTCTGGAGTTCAGTCTGCACAGAGCATGGACCCAGCCCCACGCCTGCCCCGGTGGCGTCCCAAATCTCCCTTGCTCAGCTCTCCATTTTGTCTCCAGATGCTCCCGCCAGATGGAGCGAAACCATGCTCTAGCGGCCACCCCCTTCCCCACCATCCGGGGCGTCTGAGACTCCTGGAGCCTGGAGTCACAACTCCCACGGACAGACAGAGGGACACTAGTCATAAACACTCCCTGGCTCCCTCAGGACTGCATGGGGGCTCAGGTCAGCACAGGCTGAGAGGCTCTCCAAACTGTGAGATGGCTGCTGGGCCCGTCGCCCGCATTGTAGCCATTGCTGCCATGAGAAGGGCCACTCTCATCTCCACGCTCCCTCTGTGGGCCCAGGCCTCTGCGAAGCCCTGGAGCTGCTTTCAGGAGGAAGGCACAGCCTTGGGTCGGTAGAGAAGGAGTGGACTGGCGGGTCATCCCACACCCAGCACTGCCAAGGACGGCCTGTGGGACCGTGGCACCCCCACACCCACTCCAGGGGCGCACACTGAGCTCTGCGCTCACCATCCACTGTGTTTTCCCTGGTCGTTCACAATGGGCGACCTGACCTGAACTCGCTGCCGGAACCTCTGGGGGAGTTGGGAATTCACAGCGTTAACACAAAACTTCCCCAGGACAAACGCGCTCCAGGGTGCAACGTAACTCACCCAGCAGCATGGAATCTTTTCTAATTAGTGTTATAAATCATACCTTTGAAAATTCTGCCCTTTCTCAGATGACTTGCACCCAAAGCATGAACCAATACTTCCAAGAGCGTCTCACAGAAGAGGCAGGGGGCGGGTCCCCCACGATGACGGGTGGGGGCACATTCCAGCCGGGGCAGGGTCTCCCTCTGCTCTCCCTGCCCAGGTGAGGGCTCACGCACGGTAGCCATGATGCAGGAAAAGGGGGCACAGGGCTGTATCCACAAAGACTGGTGGGATGGGTTCCAGTGTTAGAAAGCGGTCCTGTGGGACGGCGGTGAGGCACACCAGTCACCCTGCAGTTGCTGGGGCGCCCCCAGGACCCTGAGGGGGATGCTGCAGACAGCCTCTGTGGCCGGACCCACCTCTGAGTGCTCACAGCTCCCAGGATGGTCGGGCCGCTGGGATGAGAGACTCCTTGGGTGCTCTCCCCACCACACATGGGTGGGAATAAACTGTGAGAAGCATTTGACTCTCTTCCCATTTTAGGGAGCATGTCTGTTAATTCTGTTTTTCCTTCTGAGGGAAAAGCTACTGTGCTTCTCCAACTGCATGTGCCCCATGCCCTTCAGTGCCCCCTGGCGCACACTGAATGTCCAGCCTGGCACATTGGTCACTTCCCGCCTCCAGCCCTCCCCCGGCACCAGGGTTTGCTGGGTCAGGTCACATAGGCAGATATGGCCCTGGGCCACCTGCCTGGGCCCTGCGACTGTTCAGGGGGCCTGGATCTCCAGCTTATGGTACGGCCTGCTGGGGTGGCAGTGGCCACACAGGCCGGCCTGTCAGGGGCATGGGTGTGCGCCCCACTCATCCGTCTCCCCAACAATGGCAAGGTCATAGGGTGTTGTGTTTGACTTCCATGACCTTGGTCACAAGTTCCTCAGATTTCAAAGTGTGCACTGTGGCTCTCGCTGCCTTTCTGTGTCTGTTTCTGATCCGAACTGCACCGAGAACACGGAGCCTGGCACTGGTTCCCAAGATGGCTCTGGCAGTCCAGACCCCTCCTCCCATGTGCGCTCAAACAGACCCAGATGCCTCGACTGTCTTGCACGCAGGGCACCCCTGCAGTCAGGGCCCCACACTCCTGGGCTGTGAAGGGTAGCATAGGGACATAAAGGCCACTGGCATTCCTGAAGACACATAGGTGAGGACAGCAGAGGCTGTGAGCCGCCAGCAGGTGAAGACGCACATAAGGCCGGCCACCTGCTCTGTGCGGCAAGCAGGTGTACCCACCAGCAGGCCTCCCTCTGGGAAAGCCAACACGAAAAACACAGCCAATGTGCATGGAGTGGTGCCTAGGGACAGCCCGGAAGCCAGCAGCTGCTGGCGGGGACCACCCTACAGCCACACAGGTAGGGAACGCTGTGCTGTGCAAACACACCGAGTTCACCAACCCTTGGGTCTGCTTCCATTCCGTGGGGACATGGCTTGCCTCCACGGGTGCAGTATCAGTTCCCGGGCTCCATCAGGGATTCCTGAACGCTGCTGCTCTTGGAAGGGCTTCCCTGTGCCCCTGGGGGTCACCATGCCGCGGCCACGTCCCCGGGAGGAGCCGGTGAGCTTGCCGCTGCTGGGCGCGCCCACCCCCATGTCCCGGAGGTGGACGCAGCACGGAAGGTCCAGTGGGTGCAAGCTGGGAGCCTGGGGGTAACCTGCACAGAACCATCAGGGGGTGGCAGGGGCAGGAGACATGCTCTCCAAGGTGAGCCAGTTAAAACCACCGGCCCCAATCCTGACCACGTGGCTCCTGTCACAAGAGAGGAAGCTGTTCTGGCGTTGTTTTGATGGCGTGACAGAAGATGCAAGGACATTATTTTTAGGAATGGATCTTTTCTAGGACTAATTTTTTTAAAAGCTCATCACAACGGTCTGCTTTGGGGCATACTTGTGACAAGGCAGCAGGGACCATGAGGCAAAGGCGCACCTGGCACCGGGAGGAAGAACTGGCCGTGCTGGGGGGGTCCTGGCCCCCCTGCTCCGCGTGGCCCCGAGCGTACCTCTGCAGTCACCCACCCCTCCTGGAACTTCTCCAGGTCTGGCAGGTTGTCTGTCAGACTCAGCTGACATAGGACATGGTCAAGGGAGAGCTCGGCCACTATCGTCTAATCTTTGAAGAAATAAAATTACCTCAAAAATAAATAAAAATCAGAAGCTGGGAGATCTGTGGTGAGGGGGGCCCAGGGCAGCTTTCTGGGCAGCTCAGGGTTGAAGAGGGTGGGGGTCTGAGGGCACCCGGGCCCTCGCACGGGGGCTGACACTCCCTGGGAAAAAGCAGGAGGTGGAGGAATCCTGCCACACCTGCTGCCACAGGACGGTTCATGCGTCCCAGGCGCGTGTGTCCCGGCCGCGTGGGATGAAGCCTGCACTCCCTGGGTAAGAGCAGCTGTGAACGCCGGCGGTCCAGCCAAGGGACACATCGGGAAGGAGGGTGAGGCCGCACAGAGGAGCCCAGCAAGGCTGGAAGGAGGCCACATCCCCCTGACGGTGGCAGTGGCCGGTGCCGGGGTGTGAACAGCGGCAGAACACGTGGGGACAGCTGTCTTCAGAAGCCGGAAAGGACAAGTACAGGTGAGGGTGTGGACGGACTGGAACCCTGTGAAAGCTGCAGGGAAAGTGAAACGGTGCGGCCGCCCTGGGAGCGCTGTGGGGTTCCCCAGAAATCAAGCGAGGAGCCACCACCTGGTCCAGAAGCTCCTCTTCTGGGTATAGGCCCTGNGGGGGGGGGGCTGGGAGGGGACGCACGCTCGGGCAGAATGGGGTCCCTCCATACGATGGACTGTTCTCCAGCCTTAGAAAGGAAGAGCACGGACGGACCTCAAGGACTTCGTGCTCAGTGAAATAAGCCAGTCTCCGAAGGACAGGTCCTGCAGGACTCCCCGTGCACGCGGTACCTGCGGGAGTCAGATCCGTGGAGACAGAAAGCGGCGGGGGGAGGGGGGGCAGAGTGTAGTCTGGGGAGATGGAACGTCTGGAAACGGACGGTGGGAGCAGGCGCACCATGGCGTGAATGTGCTTCACGCTCCTGAGTCATACACTTAGCGGTTACAACCATGAATTTTATGTTAGGCGTATTTTATGATATATAGAGAGATTTTTAAAGAAAGCCGACTGTTTGCCCAGTGAGAGCCCCGGGAACGGCCACGCCCTCACGAGGAGACGCACCTTGGGGTGGCGCCCAGCTCCCTCCCGGGGCACCCTGTCTCCCGGGTGACTCTTGATAACTGGAGGTCAGAGGTCAGGTGTGAGATGTCCCTCCAACACAGAGAGGCCTGTGCCGGCCCCAGGAGCCTGCACCTTCCGCATTGCCAGGCCTGGCGACAGACCGTGTGCGAAGTCTCCCTGGCGGCTCCGGAACGCGTGCTGGAGTGTGCGCGTCGTGTCTGAGGTCACCGTGCGGCTGCAGCTTGACCCCACCGCTCTCCTGGGCGCGGCCCTTCTCCACGCGCCCCCCCCCCCGCATGGGCATCTGGAAGCCGGTTTAAAAAGTGGCTGGAGGGCAGGGCAATGCCCTGAGGGACCCCGCACCGGCCCTCCCTCTGGAACCTGGGTGCCACTCTGGTCGTCCCGTCCGCACCCGGGCAGCAGGCGAGGTACACGCACTGCCTTTGTCGCCACGAAGTCACAGTGTGGGAGCTGGCGGCTGCGTGGCCCCACTCCGCTCGGGGGTGCCCTGGGGGCAGTGGTCCCCCCCGCCCTGGCCTTAGCTCCCTTTGCGCCCTGTCCCGCACCAAAGAATTGGATACAGAGATGGGGGCTCTTGCTCCTCCCAGCCCCCCACTGGGAGCAGCCTCCCCTTGCAGGGGCAGCAGACACCTGGGCCCACGGGGCTGAGAGGGTACTGAGGCCTGGTCCCTTCCCAGGGATGGAGGGGGGCTGGAGGAGGGCTGAAATGGGGGCTGGGGAGACCCTCACAGGTAGGGGTAATGTTGAGGGTTGTACATCCAAGACAGGCCAACACTCTGGTCAGGACACCCACTTGACGTGGGCAGAGAAGCAGAGGGCGGCTCCCCAATGCCGACAGGTCAGGGGCAGACTTCTGGTTCATTTTCATTGTGTCTGTATTTTCCAGGTTCTCTCCAGCCTTAGAAAGGAAGAGCACGGACGGACCTCAAGGACTTCGTGCTCAGTGAAATAAGCCAGTCTCCGAAGGACAGGTCCTGCAGGACTCCCCGTGCACGCGGTACCTGCGGGAGTCAGATCCGTGGAGACAGAAAGCGGCGGGGGGAGGGGGGGCAGAGTGTAGTCTGGGGAGATGGAACGTCTGGAAACGGACGGTGGGAGCAGGCGCACCATGGCGTGAATGTGCTTCACGCTCCTGAGTCATACACTTAGCGGTTACAACCATGAATTTTATGTTAGGCGTATTTTATGATATATAGAGAGATTTTTAAAGAAAGCCGACTGTTTGCCCAGTGAGAGCCCCGGGAACGGCCACGCCCTCACGAGGAGACGCGCCTTGGGGTGGCGCCCAGCTCCCTCCCGGGGCACCCTGTCTCCCGGGTGACTCTTGATAACTGGAGGTCAGAGGTCAGGTGTGAGATGTCCCTCCAACACAGAGAGGCCTGTGCCGGCCCCAGGAGCCTGCACCTTCCGCATTGCCAGGCCTGGCGACAGACCGTGTGCGAAGTCTCCCTGGCGGCTCCGGAATGCATGCTGGAGTGTGCACGCCGTGTCTGAGGTCACCGTGCGGCTGCAGCTTGACCCCACCGCTCTCCTGGGCGCGGCCCTTCTCCACGCGCCCCGTCTGCACGGCCATCTGGAAGCCGGTTAAAAAAGTGGCAGGAGGGGGGCGCCTGGGTGGCACAGTGGTTAAGCGTCTGCCTTCGGCTCAGGGCGGGATCCCGGCGTTATGGGATCGAGCCCCACGTCAGGCTCCTCCGCTATGAGCCTGCTTCTTCCTCTCCCACTCCCCCTGCTTGTGTTCCCTCTCTCGCTAGCTGTCTCTATCTCTGTCAAAAAAATAAAAAATCTTTAAAAAAAAAAAAGTGGCTTGAGGGCAGGGCAATGCCCTGAGGGACCCCGCACCGGCCCTCCCTCTGGAACCTGGGTGCCACTTGGGTCGTCCGGTCTGCATCCGGGCAGCAGGCGAGGTGGCTGCTCGCGTCCCTGCTACCATGTGTGGCTGGGGGCTGCCCACACAGACACCGCGAGCACGACTGAGGACGGGCGGCCCAGCAGTGCTCAGAGCTGCAGGTGGCAGGCCGGCTGTCCAAGGTCCTTGGGCACGAGGCTCCAGAAGGTTGGGACGCTGCCAAGCAAACGGAAATGCAGGCGGACACAAGTCTGCATCCTGAGGAAGATGTGGCCGGAGGACCAGGCTTCCACTCATGTGGGGGGCGCCCCACGTCAAGGACACACGACCTCCCTCGAGGGCACGTGGGGGTCCTGAGGTCTGCAGGCTGGGACAGTTTAGCCCGTGACACCGAGAGGTGACTGTCCAGGCAAACATCTCCTCACTGTGAGGAAGCAGCCTGGCCATTGGGAGTTGCAGCCCAGGGCGGTTCGGTCTGAGATCGGGCTCCAGCCGTCAAGTTGGAGCAAAATGTCTCCCAAGTGGGAGAAGCCCCTGCAAGGCCTGACAGGGCCGCACTACTGGCAGGGCTGGGCTGCCCCCTGGTGGAGTGCTGGGCAGGCGCTAGGCGCCCCGGGTCAGCCCAGGGTGTGGAGGGCGGCTGCCCTAGTCCCGTCCCCTCCTGGCTGAGCCATGACTTGCAGGGGAGGCCTGACTGGGGGCCCAAGGGCAGCCACAGCCCTGCAGTGAGGCCCGGCAGGCGGCGGAGGGGCCGAGTGCCAGAAAAGGCCCAGGAACAGGAGTGCTGGGGGCTCTGAAGAACGGGATGCCCCCTCCGCCAGCCCTGTCCAGCTGTGTGGGGACCCGCCTGGGTCGGAGGCCGTGCCAGCTGCCCCGGAAGCTCACTTCGATGACTGGCTGGAACTCCCCACTCAGGAAGCCTCCTCTGGGCCTGTGTCCTCATCCGTGACGCAGGGAGAAGGGCTCAGGACAGAGCCTGGTGCCTGTGGCAGTAACCATCCTGGTGCCGTGTGCTGGGAACCTGTCCACGTCCACCCCAGCCCTCGAGGTGTGGTTGTGCGTTTGTGGGGATGACTCCAGGTGTGGCGAGGCCAGGCGCTGGCGGAGGAAGACCTGCCCTCTGTGTCTCTTTCCCACTGCGGCTCTGGAGAACTAACGAAGGGTCGTCTGTGGGTGCCTGTGCTGTGCCCTACGGGCTGGTCCCATGAGGACGGACGGACATCCCCTTGTGGAGAAGCAGCAGGGCAGCGGCGACACGGACGTGCATGGGGGACACTGGCCCTTGCTGCCCGCCCTGACTGAGCCCGGGATGTGGCCTTACCCAGGCTGACCCTGTACGACCAGCAGGGAAGCCGCTGTGCAGGGCTTTCTGTGCCCCAAGCCAGCTGCGATGGGGGTGCCGCCGCACGGGCCAGGCCAGGAGGCCAGCTGCCCCCTCAGGTGCCCCACCAGCCTCTGTGTCGGCGGTGCTGCCAGGGGTCAGTTATCAATTCTCAGCCCCAAAGCCACTCTTCGCGGCCAGCTCTGTGCTGCGGGGCTGGACCCCTTGTCATCTCTCCCAGCTGCCCGATGTGTTGCCCGTCAGCAGCAGGCCACTGGTTCAGCAGGCCGCGTGAACAGCCGCGTCAGCAGCACCTGCACTCCCGTGGCCCCTGCCGCAGTCACCGCACACCACAATTCTCCCTTCCCAAGGAGCCCGGCCGCGCGGGCAGGCCCCAGGTCCATCTCTGGGGGCGTCTCCAGGGCCATCTGTACGCTTGCTGCTGTCATCTCTGCTTGTACCCCTCCAGCACTTCACGGCCTTCCACTGGCGACCCATTTCCACAGCAACGTGCTGGCGCGGTTCCCGTCTCTGGACGGGTTTCTGCTTCGGGGACCGCTGCCCTCCGATGCTCCCGTTCAAAATCCAGGAGTCATCCTTGCTCCTTCCCTCGCCTTCGCCTCCACATCCAACCTGCCAGCAAGGCCGGTGTCTTCACCTCCCAACCATCCCCAGGCTGTTCTCTGTGCCCTCACTTCGCCTGATGGCAGCCGTGCTCTCCGCACAAGAGCCAGAAGGAGCTATCAGACACACAGATCAGACCCCCGCTTCCTGCCAGCGCTTCCTGCGACCCTTACAATCACACTCCAGCCCGCTGAGGCTCAGGGCCTCCCCGGGCCCCTCCTGGACCCCCCCTTGGCCCCGCCCTTCTCCTCCTGCTGCTGGTAGGCCCTTCCGGCCCTGCTCTTGCTCTTCCGGGCCGTGGCGCCTCTTGCCATCATTTAGGCCTCGGCTCACAGAACCACACGAGAGAGGACGGCCAGGCCCTTGGCCACCCAGCTGCCTGTAGGGCCGACGGGGCTCCTCATCGCTCTAGCCACTGACCATGGCAGGAGCCAGCCCCGTGAGATGCGCATCTCCGGCTCCTGCTCCGTTTGCTCCTGGCTGGGCGTGTGGCCAGTGTCCAGTAAGAAAAATGAATGATGGATTCTGGGGTCCCAATGAGGTCTTTGGATCCGCCTGGTCTCCCCCGGGCTTGTAGCGCCTACCCCCCACCCCAGTCAGACCTGAGGGGTATGGCCTGCAGCTGCAAGGAGCGGCGGTATCCTCTCCTGCATCCCCATGTTACAAGAGGACCATTTCTCATAAAAAAAGCTTCACCGGCCCCAAAGCTGTCCTCAAGAGATCCAGAAATGTCACCCCATTCCCACAGGTGACACTGCAGGTGGCGGGGCATCTCAGGAGCCAGAGAGGAAAGGTGTTAGTCAGGGCCCTTCCCTTGCTTCCTCATCAGCGGGGTGGCTGCCCTCCCTGCCCCTCAGTGTGGAGGAACAGCACTGACATATCCCATGAGGACGCTTGAGTGGCACAAGGACCCCAATGGGCCCCCAAGAGCCTAAGGTCCTGCCACGTCCCCAGGTACCTCATAGGTGGAGCCGTCGGCACGGCACAGTACTCCGTGCCCCTGACGCTGGTCCCGGACCCAGTTGCCTTCGTACTTGTCACCGTTCCTGGGAACACAAACACAGGGGCTGCTCTCAGACCGGGGAAAGCCAGGTGGTGGCACTGACTCAGAACCGCTCCTCCGACCGGGGCTCAGCACGCGCCACCGGGACGGAGGCAAAAATAGGCCCTGAGCAGATGGCGTGAGTTCCTGCCTTGCCAGGGCCTGCTGCGGAGGGCAGGCGGCCTTGGCGCTCGGCGGGGAGTGATGGCAGCGGACCCTGGCCCCCGCTCGCCTGGCCCCCAGGTGTGTAAGGCTCGGAGAGAAGTAGGTGTGAACATGCATGTGGCCTTGGCGGCATTGTGCGTGAACAACGGACAGGAAGGCAGGCCCACCGCGTCCTTTGGCGCCCAAGAAAGCCCCTGCCTGTCACCCTCCTGCCACCCAACCCTCCGGGAGGTGTTTACCAGGGGGAGTCAAGGTTTTCTCTACTAAACAGGCTGGTAAGCAGTGTCGATAATTAAAGCACAGGGTCCTGAATGTTGCAGACGCGCCAGAGGCCAGGATGGCCCGGGGGTCGGCATACTCACTGGAAGACCATGTGCCCCTGGCCGTGCCGCTGGTTGTTATGGAACGACCCCCAGTAGGCCTGTCCGTCCCGGTCCACCAGGTGCCCGTGTCCTAGGAAGGGAGCCCAAAGCAAAGAGTGTCACCTCGTGCCTCCTCTCAGGGGGACCCTGGTTCCACCCCCCCAGAGGGCAGTGGTAGATTCAGAAGAAAGCTGGGGTCAGCACAGCTCCAACCAGGCTGCCCTCCCAGGCCGGGAGTGCCCAGGGAAGACACGGCAACTGTGATTTGGGGTGGCACCAGCAACCATCATGCCAGTGAAAGTGGTTCTGGTCCAGCTCTCAAAGGTGCTGAGGGCGGGAGGGGTGCCTCTTAAGGTCCCCCAGGCCCCAGCATCTGAGGCTGGAGTGCCCTGCTGTATGGCTGGGGCCACCCCACAGCTCTGCTATTGTATCAGTCCACGGGAAACTGCACCTCACAGAGACGACAGCAGTGCTGGGCCTCCAGTGACTGCCTCAAAGGCCCTTGATCTAAAGGCCAGAGGACAGGGGCGCCTGGGGGCTCAGTTGATGGAAGGTCTGACTCTTGGTTTCAGCTCAGGTCATGATCTCAGCATCATGAGATCGAGCCCCGTGTCAAGCTCTGTGCTGGGCAGGGAGTCTGTTTGAGATTCTCTCTCTCCCTCTCCCTTCACCCCTCCCTTGCTGACATGCCCTCTCTCTCTAAAATAAATAACTCTTAAAGGAAACAAAGGCCAGAGGACCCACTTGTGGGAACAGGGCTTCCCTGCGTGGTTGGCACAGCTCAGAAGTGCACGTGCATCTTCCCATGTGAGTGGACCCTGGAAAGGTGCCGTTGGACCTTGCCGCCACTGGGGTGGCTTCTGGAGGCTGGTCTTCCAGAACAGTGAGCACCTTGGTCTTCAGGCTGCCAGGGATGCACACCCATCCCATCCCTCCAGGGCAGAGTCTGCTTCCGCCCAAGTGTGGCCTCCTGACTCGCTTTGTCCAACAGCATGTCCTCAGAGGACCTGCAGCTTCTCGCCCTCCAGGGGCCCCGAGGCTCTGGGCCAAGGCCCGGGAACCACCAGCCCTGCTGGAGCTGCTGTGACCGCCACGGTAGAGGCGACCCCATGTGAGGCCAGAGGTCTTGCCCAGCCGAGCCAGGGACAGACTGCTGACCCCTGGGATGGCGGGCAAATAATTCAATGGCAGTTTTTTGGGGTGCTAGATTTTAACCACAGCAGTGAACTGACGCAGAACTTATGGTGTCAGCCCCAGCAGGCAGGGTCCCCAGGCCACAGCCCCCATGCAGAACTGCAGCAGACGCGGTTCTGGGGGCAAAGAGAAGGGCACCTCCGTTTCGGAAGGGTGGATGTCAGGCCCCCTGAGTCAGATCTCGGGGATCCCCACAAAGTGCCCTGCCACACTCAGCAAGCTCCTGTGGATATCAGACCTTCTCTCAGGCCGTGGGAGAGCTCCCCTTCATAATGTCCGCCAGCTTTGTACTTCATGACGCCGCGTCCTTGGGGCTCTCCCAAAACAAACTGTCCAGAATAGGTGTTCCCTGGTGCAGATGAGAGAGGGGACACAGGCAGGTTAGAGCTGTTCCTGGGTCCCCTGAGGTCCACAGTCACACCCCTCCCGCCCCTCATCAATGGTGGCCGCCAAGTACCATTTCAGAACAAGTGAAGATGTCTCTTTATCTCCCGTTTCCCTTGGCTAAGCAGAGAAAATAGGATTAGGTGGGTTTGGTCCTGTCCTCCTGGTTACTACAGCAGCGTGCAATTCCCCCACTCTCGGACGCAGATGCCCGGTTCTATGATGAACCTCTCTGTGGCATCCAGGTGCCCAAGGGCAAAGGCCTCTCTGGGTCAGAATCTGTGGCGGTGGGCCTTCTCTTCACGGAGAACATCCACCATGCTTGCCTGGGAAGGTCTGTGAGTGGCTGCCCCTGCCCTCGGCTGGCATGCTGCTGACACGGGGTACGTGATGGAAACCAGAGGCCCACACTCACAGACGGAGGTGCCTTTTGCATCCAGAAGCCAGGGACAACTGACACCAGAGATGGTTTGTGAGAAAGGAGTCAGCATGCCCACACCTGTCTCCACTGCTAACCTGATGAGGCCCAGAGCCGGCAGCCTTTCCCCGTGATCTCCCCGTCCACAAACTCGCCTTCGTAGTAACTCCCGTCTTTAAACAGCAGCTTCCCCTGACCTGGGGAAAGAAATCATGATGTGAAGTCACACCAAAGACGGAGAAATCCCTGCTGCCCATGTATGGTGGGACTCGTTTCTCTGAAGGAAGACCTGGGCTTTGAAGCTCTCAGGCCTGTGTTCAGCTCTGCCTCTTGTCCCATGCCTGCTCTCTGCAAATTCACCTACATACACGTCTCGATAAAAACGTTCTTGAAACATGACTAAGCCCCTCTGTCTCTGCCGCGATGACAGCAAAGCCATCCAAGTGCAGGGAGGTCCCACCCCAACCTCTTCAGAGGGGACACTACAGTCACCTGGCCTCCATCAGCACTGGGGCCTGAAGAAACGGAGTCTGTGGACACAGGGCAGCACTCAAGAAAACATTTAAAAAGGGGGCACTACTCTGTCCAGGCCAGGCTCTCTCAAGGGTCTCAGACACGAGCCTCCATGCCTGGCCCAGAGGAAGAGAAGCAGAGATTTCAGACAAAAGTGAGAAATGTCTGTGTGGCAGCAACACAATACAAGTCAAACGCTTAAAAATACACACACACACACAAAAAATACTGGCAACCAGCAGACACCAAAAGAGCTCATGTAAGAAAATGCTGAAAGACCAGTTCTCCAGGAGAAAAACAGACAGAGAACATGAGCAGGCAGAATCCCCAGACATAAGACTGTGTGAGCATAAACGTGGGAAAGTCTGGGCCCACATCCGGGGAGCACTCCAGCGGCTCACATTTGGTACTTTCTCTCTTTTAATGCTGAGACTTTCTACAAAAGTAGCTAATCTCTCTCTTTAAAAAAAAAAAAAATTTTTTTTTTTTTGTTTAATTCAATTTAGGTAACAAACACTGTATTAGTACTTACTGGGGTAGAATTTAGTGATTCCTCAGTTGCATACAACACCCAGTGCTCATCACATCACGTGCCCTCCTTAATGCCCATTACCAGTTACCCCATCCCTCACCCTCCTCCCCTCCAGCAACCCTCAGTTTGTTCCCTAGAGTTCAGCATCTCTTATGGTTTGCCTCCCTCTCTGTTTTCCTGTTATTTTATTTTTCCCCTCCCTTCCCCTATGTTCATCTGATTTGTTTCTTAAATTCCACATATGTATGAAATCATATACTTGTCTTTCTCTGACTTATTTCGCCTAGCATAATATTCTCTAGTTCCAGTCACGTCATTGTAAATGGCAAGATTTCATTCTTTTTGATGACTCATATTCCATTGTATATACACCACATCTTCTCTATCCATTCATCTGTCGACAGGCGTCTGGGCTCTTCCCATTGTTTGGCTATTGTGGACATTGCTGGTGTGAACATGGCAGTGCAGGTGCCCCTTCCGATCACTATGTTTGTATCCTTTAGTAAATACAGGAGTGGGTAATCGCTTACTCATCAAAAATAAACCATAAAGGCAATTTTCACTTTGGCAAAGACAGACTAACACCCCAGGGAGGATTTCTAAGTTGGGTCTTCCCCTGCCAGGTTGCCCCAGAGCCTGTGAGAAGGCTGCTCCCCAAGGGGTCTCCCAGGGCCCCGGTGCTGCTGCAGGACCCCAGGATGTCTTGTCTGTTGAGCTTTAAAGAAAGCTGCAGGGAATGGCTCTGCCTGGGCACCAGTGAGTGGGAGTGTGGGGGCCCATGCTGATGGCTCCCAGTGCCACCGGCCGGCCCAAGTTCCCCGAGGACATGGGCTGTCGGAGCAAGGTGGCAGCCGTGGGAACAGACCACAATTTCTCACCGTGTTTCTTCCCTCCTTTCCATTCTCCTTCATATCGAAAAAAAGAATTCGGGTACACATAGACGCCGTAACCTGAATATGGAAAAGAAGACGGACGGGTGAGCACGTGGTGCCAGGTGAGCCGGCTGACAACCAGCAAACCCTCGGGTGGGCCGGTGCGTGGGCCCTGAGGGGGAGGGTGCAGCATGCGTGAGCACAAGTCCTTGAGAGGCCGCGGCTGGTGGAGGGGCGACCGCTGCTGGGTGAAGGTGAGGTATGGCGTTGAGGGGAAGGCGCCAGCCCTGCCATTTTCCTGCACAACTCACCAGTGGCCTTCCGTCCCCTCAGGACAAAATCCACACTCACACCCAAGGGGCCCGCAGGGCTCCCCTCCCCACCAGCCCCGTTTCCACCGCGCGACGCGGGCAGCGTGGGAGTCACCGGCCTCCTGCATCTGCCACAGACAGGCTCGGGCTCCAACCGAACACGGTTCTTCGGACCTACGAGCAGCGCCCGCCCAGCCTCCGAACCGCGCGTCCGGGGCCGGGCCGGCGCCTCCCGGCTCGCTCCCCAGGCTCCGCCGGTCCGGGCGGGCGCCCCCACTCCCGGGGTCGGGGCTACGGGGCTCCCCGCGGGCTGCNTCCGAACCGCGCGTCCGGGGCCGGGCCGGCGCCTCTGCTGCCATCTTGCCGCTAGGGGTTTCCTTAGCAACCGCAAAGCTCTCCTCCATTGGCCCGTGGGCCAGTCCTTGGGCGATAACAATCTCTGGAGTGGAGTTAGGCCGGCCCGGAGCCCTTAGACGCAAGTATGCATGCGCAGCACGGCGCATTTCCGCCGCGGACGTCCCTTCCGCCGAGGGGACCGCCCCACCAACGGCCTGGGCACCCCGCACCGGAAGAGGAAA
Source organism: Ailuropoda melanoleuca (assembly GCF_002007445.2). Taxonomy (NCBI): domain Eukaryota; kingdom Metazoa; phylum Chordata; class Mammalia; order Carnivora; family Ursidae; genus Ailuropoda; species Ailuropoda melanoleuca. The sequence goes on from NC_048228.1 coordinate 1,162,243, forward strand.
TGGTTGGAGGCTCTAGGCTCCGCCCCGGTGGCCATCTTGGAGGCTCCGGAGGCGGTGCCGCATAGGACAGAGCGGAAGTGCTCGGCTGGCCCTTCCCGGACCGTGCGAAGCGCCGGCGCGGCCGCCTGCCCGCGTCCTCCNCAGGCTAGGCCGGGCGGGGGCTGGGGTCGCGAGTCCTGGGCCCCCCGGGGGCGCGCAGGGACCGCCCCCCGTCCCCACCCGCGGGCGCGGCCCGGGAGGGGTTGGCTGCGCACTCCCGGCTCTTGCGCTGACGTCCGCTCTTCCTCGTCGGGTCCTCACTCGGTACTGGCGCTCGTCTGTAGGGTTTGGGTAGGAGAGCGACGAGACGAAGAGTTAGGTTGCTCAAGGTGATCTCTGGAAATACTGCCCATTACGGTCGCAAAAGCCGAAGTTCTCCAGGCCGACTTTGCATCCGACGGTGCTTCCGCGTCGGGGATTGCACAGCTCACAGCCTCCCTCGCCCGTGAACCTTCTTCGGGGCTCCGCTCCCTCGTGTCCTCAGAGTCGAGGCGGCCTGGGAGTCCTGAAGTTTCCCCGAAGCTCGTTCTTCTCAGTGGGGTTGGTCTTTCACTTCGCGGGGATAGAATCCCCCGTGAGTGAGCAGGGTCCTCGGTGATTGAGAGCCAGCTCCTGTAGAGCGCAGGTGGTGACCTCGGCCGGGTGCGCTGTGGTCAGGGCCAAGTGGAGACCTCCAGGATGGTCATGCCCAGAGGCGGGAGGAGCCCTGGCCGGGGAAGGCGGTTTCTGCTAAGAATGAGTAGGTGACGTCTGTAAGGGCATTTCAGCGGAGGGAACGGCACCAGAGGTTGCAGGTGAAACTGCCCTACACCGGACTTAGGAGAAACGAGGGAGGAGGAGCGAAGCGTGGATGACCCGGATGCCTGGCAGAGGGATATGATCCTTTAAATGCCATGCTTGCTGTTTGAGGAGTGCAGACACTGGGGCAAGTGGGGCCCTAGGACTAGGCACGTAGAGAGTTTTGTGTGCACAGTTTCAGGCATGACAGTCAACGGTCCTTGGAATGGTTTTATTTTGCTTTTTACTTTTTTTTTTTGGTGACTGAGCATAAAACAGTTAAATCCGACAGGTAATTTGCTGATTCCCTGCTGTATAACGGGCCTTTTTAGGTGGCAGGGCGTAGCAGTGGCCCAGACAAGGTTCCCCCCTGAAGAGGCTTACATTCTAATAGGAAATAGAGAAATAAACAGGATGAAAATCAGAAAATGATTGTTCTATGAAATAAAAACAGGGTGATGTGACTTAGGGATTGTTGACAGGGTCGGCCTCTCTGCAGAGGTGGCCTTGAAACTGAGCAGAGGGAAGGGGATCACAGACTCACTGGTGCAAGTCAGGGCCAGCACTTCTGAGAGACCAGCACACGCCCTCGGTGCCAGGCTCTGAGGCCTGCACAGCTGACTCTCGTCAAGAAGCCTTTGAGGAGGGCGCAGAGGTGCTGTCACCCCATTTCGCAGATTGGAATGAGGGGTCGCTTGGGCTGTCCTGCTAGAAAGTGACCGAAACTGGACTCTAGGAGGACAGTGCTTGACTCCAGAGTTCACTTGCTTCATGTACTATGACAGTCTCCTTGAAATGTGGAGAGCCACGTGACGATGGATGTGCTGCTTGTCAATCAGAGGCCGGCTGATGTGTGTTTGAAATAGTCTCCGCATGTTCATCTGAGAGAAGGCGACGTCTCTAGCTAGAGTGCCTGCTTCCAGGGCTTGCCAGGCGTGTTCTCATACTGCTTTCTTGCCTCGGTTCGAGGAGAAGCGTTTTATTGGTAAACCCTTGGTCATAAATAAGTAAAAGCAGAGGAAATTTGTGAGGACCCACAGAACAAGGAGTATTACTGATGTAGCTTTCTGCTGGCCTGGCTTTGGCCTAAACGGGGAGGCCAGCCATCCTAGGGAATGAGTTTTAATTTAGCCCCTTTTAAAATACGGGATTCTCTCACCTGAGTGTAGAAATGCACCTCCTGAAGAGATGGGGCCCTGGGGCCGTAATTCATTGGCTCAGTTCAGTCATTTGTCTGTATTTCCTGTGTCTCCTGAGGGCAAAGGGCATTTCCCCGTCACCTCCTTGACACTCCTGGCCCTCTGCCTGTCCTTCCTCTGCCCATCCTTCAGCGGTTATGGAATCAGACTTGATACTATGGGGCTACTCAGGTGGTCTTAATACCTCAGTTGTAATTGGAAAGTTTTCCAGTTGAGGTCTAGGTCACATGAGCTGCTGACTTCATCTCAGAAAGACGATGTTCTGAGCACTCACTGTGAGGATGTGATTGAGAAGCATGGCCCTGGGCAGGTGTGGGTTCAGCTTGTAGCCCTGTGTGATCAGGCTGGCCAGTGGGGCCACCACAGCCATTGTGAGCCTCGCTTTCCTGTGATGCGTCCGTGAGTGCCATTAGCCAGATGAGGAGACTGAGGCTGTGCAGCCATACAGCTCAGGGGCCTCGGACATGGACGTAGAGCCGGAGCCTGTGTCTGCTTCTGTGCCCCAACCCTGCAGTGGTACTCGTTGTGGAATTTGCTGTGCACAGGTTTTGGGGGCAGAGGTGAGCTTTGCCCAGGCATCTTCACAAGCACCTCAGTCGTGTGGTTTGGGCGGCAGTGTGCTCGGAGAGAGAGGCTGAGGTCTGGTAGAGCAGCTCCTGACCTTGGGCAAGTGGCTTAAACTGAGACTCCATCGCCCTTAGTAAGATAGGGGTGATTAAGCTCACTTGGTTATCTGGGTCCTCATCAGTTAATTCCTCATGGAATCCACAACAGCATGTTGAAATAGTCAGGAGCAGATAGGATCAGTTCCACTTACAGATGACGAACTGGGGCACAGACGGTCGGCTCCCTCACTGGGAACCGGGTGGCATTTTCCTGTTTGTGGGGTGGAGAACCAGGCCCTGAGAGGACCAGGACTTGCAGGCAGCTGGTGCCCTGGGGAGCAGCCTGGACAGAGCCCAGGCCCGGGCCTGGAGAGAGGGGTTGCTGGGGGGAGCCCTAGGAATAGACCAGAGGAGGGCGACGTGGGTGCAGCAGTCCGTGAGGGAAAGTGTGTCCACAGGACTCCATGGTCAGCAAGGGCAGCTCCTGGGGACCAGCGGGAGGAGTGTGGGCCAGGTGACATGAGCAGAAACAGAAGTCTACCCAGTGATGCTTTGAATGTCAGGCACCATTCTGGCTCTCCACCGGGGTCTCGTGCTTCTTTTCTTTTTTTTTTTCTCTCTCTTTTTTTTTAAAGACTTTATTTTAGAGAGCGTGTGCATGCGTGCTTACGGGCAGGGGGTGGGGTGGGGGGAGGGCAGAGGGAGAGGGAGAGAGAATCTCAAGCAGACTCCCTGCTGAGTGTAGAGCCTGACGAAGGGCTCCATCTCACCACCCTGAGATCATGACCTCAGTGAAAATCACGAGGCAGATGCTTAACCAAGTGAACCATGCAGGCGCCCGCTTGCTTGTTTCTTTTTACTGGACAACTCATGGCAAAGGCACCCAGAAAGTAGTGAATACTGAAAAAATTTGCTTGATAGTGTTGGTGAAAATAGGGCAAAGTGATGAGAGCCTTGAACGTTTTTGTTTAAAGTATTTTGTGTGTTTTTCAGTTACAGAATGTCCGAAGGGGACAGTGCTGGAGATTCTGTCCATGGGAAGCCTTCTGTGGGGTACAGATTTTTCACAAGACTTGGACAGGTTGGTTTTTTTTGTGGATGAATTGAAGAACCAGCTTGACGAACAGATCAGTTGAACTGAGTGAGAAGCCGTCGACCCTGGGACGTGTTCCCCCGGGTCACGAGTGCGCTGGCTGGTGGCTTTCCCTAGCCTTGGTTTATACTTTCTCTCTGCTGAGAATGTGCTCGTTTCTTCGGTCCTTCTGTAAAGGGCCAGACAGTGGTTTAGGCCTTGGAGGCCACCTGTGTTCTCTGCCATGCACTTGTTTTCTGGTTTTTTGTCCCCCAACAACCTTTAAAAACATGAAAACCCTTCTTAGGTTCTGGGCGGCATGGCTGTGCGCTTACCTAAGGACTCTCTCCGGGCCACCTGCTTCCACGTCCCCCAGCCCAGCTCTGCACTGACTTGTGGGTTGGACCTGTGGGCTGTGCTGAGGCCTGCCGCAGTCAGCAGTGCCTGAAGTTACGTTCAGACACTGAGTTCAGAAGTCTGATTCAGTGAACAATTGTGTATACTGATGTTTTGGCTTAGAATTAAAAATGTATGTTCTTAAAATTAAAAAAGAACATTTGGAAAACTTCATAATTATTGAAGCCAGGTGGTGGGTTCTTTTGATTTTATGAACGGTTGAAATTTTTCATAAAAAATTAAAAGTTTAAAAATTAATTACAAAGTTAAAATTAATGCATATATGTCTGCTAATTACGTGTACTTGCACACATGCATGTGCACATATGGTTAAAACCAAAGATTCCTTCTGGAAACTCCACTGCTTTGTGTCCACCACGCCTGAGCTGCACACCTGCCAGAGGTCAGGCTGTGGCTGACTGTCCTGAGAGCAGGGGCAGGGGCCACCTGGGGCTGTTGGGCAGGGCTGGGGCCAGCTCTGGGGGGTGGGGTGGGACTCAGACCGAGCCCCATGTAAGGTGCCCACGTTCTTCGTGCTCTCGCGGTGAAGTTAGGTGACCTCATAAGGACCCCTCAGGCTGATGTTACCGGACCGTCCGCTGTGAGAGATTGTTCTGTACTATTTTTGCTTTAGGTGTGGACCTGTTTCAGGACTTTGGGTTAATCACAGTCACTGCTTTGTGGTGTTGACTTAAAGTCTGAAGCTGGTGCTCGTGGGAAGTGTGCTCTGTGGTCCACAGGGCATGTGAACTGCTGTCTTTCTAGATCTATCAGTCCTGGCTAGACAAGTCCACACCTTACACAGCCGTGCGATGGGTGGTGACACTGGGCCTGAGCTTCATCTACATGATTCGAGTTTACCTGCTGCAGGTAGGTGCGGGCTAGGAGCCGAGCCCTTGCCATCTCCACACTGTTCACGTGTGGCCTTGGATGGGATGCGGGTTTTTCCCTTTATTTCCGGAGTGGGAGGGATCGGGGTAGCAGGATGCAGCCCGCGCGGCCTGGCTAAAAGTGACTTCGAATTCACCGTAGTTGTCATTAGGATTGTTGTTGTTTGAATGGGACCTTGGTCCATTCTTTAATGGAAAGAGTGACCCGGAGACCTCGATGTAGGGGTGCAGGTGGGATGGGGATGCAGCTGTCTTCTGAACCGAGTTTGCACCTGCTTTGGCAACGCTCAGGCGTGGTCTGCGGCACGAAGCCATGTCAGCTTTCCCCATCTAGTCTGTAGTTTCCGGACTTGAGAAGTTTTAAGGCAGTAGGATTCCTCTTGTTTGCGTGCATATTTTTTTTGGCTTTTGAAATTGATAATGCAGTGCATTCTGGTCTAGTAGGGTAAACTTGATGCTTTTAAAAATGAATTTAATCGCAAGTGCATGATGGCGTGCAAGCACTCCCATCTCTTCACATCTCCTAGGAGGGTTTGGCTCCACAGCGCATTTCTGTTTTTGTTTTCTAAAGATTTTATTTATTTGAGAGCGAGCATGCCCAAGCCAGGTAAGAGAGAGGGAGAAGCGGGCTCCCCGCAGAGCAGGGAGCCTGGCGCAGGACGACCCCAGGACCTCAAGGTCATGACCTGAACCGAAGGCAGACACTTAACCTGACTGAGCCACCCAGGCGCCCCCTCCATATTTTTTTAACCTCATTCTTGATTTTCCAGTTCTGGATTTTTTCTGGGCAAAGATTATTAACAGCCTGACCAGTGTGTGGTAGTGTGAGGGGCCCAGCAGAAGGAATAATAACCAGCATATTCTGAGGGATGGCTCAGATCCTGTATTCCGGTTCCGGTAGCCATCGGTGAGGCAGGGTCGGAGTCAGGCGTACATGCCAGTGTCCCTCAGTACCTGGTCCACACCTGCCCCGTGGTGTGGTCCAGCTCGGGCGTGTGGCTTTGAGGAAAGCCTCCTCTTCTGCTGCATCTCTGGCGGGGAGCTGGTGGCTTCAGGTGGTCATGCATCCACCTGGACCCTTGGAGAAGTTTGCTGCGTGCACCGTGGCTTGTCCGCTCTCACACTCACAAAGTAATTTGAGATAAACTGTCATTGTGGGTGTTCACTGTGCCTCTCTGTCACTTGTTGCAATCTCCGGACTGGAAGTAAGTTGTACGGTCGTGAGTTGCTGGAATGTTGGGGGACTGGTTCAGGGCACGGGCGCTGGGCCGCGTCACGGACCGAGTGCTCCTCTCTTGCAGGGCTGGTACATTGTAACCTACGCCTTGGGCATCTACCACCTCAATCTTTTCATCGCCTTTCTCTCTCCCAAAGTGGACCCTTCCTTGATGGAGGACTCAGGTACAGTAGAGATCGGCTGCTTGGCTCTGTCTGTGTGGGAGGCTTGTGATTTTGTACACTTCACAGATTGCCTCATTTTCTCTAGAAACCTAAGAAATCCAAACTTTTTTTTTTTTTTTAATATTTTATTTATTTATTTGACAGGGATAGAGACAGCTAGCGAGAGAGGGAACACAAACAGGGGGAGTGGGAGAGGAAGAAGCAGGCTCATAGCAGAGGAGCCTGATGTGGGGCTCGATCCCATAACGCCGGGATCACGCCCTGAGCCGAAGGCAGACGCTTAACCCCTGTGCCACCCAGGCGCCCCAAGAAATCCAAACTTTTGAGACTGTCCTCTTGGTGTTTAAAATGTGCTGATAACCTCGGTGATAATACACCTGGGTGTAGATGGAGGCGTTACACCTCGGTTGTCAGGCGGGTGGTACTCCAGCCCCTCCGTTGCGGATGAGGCCGTGGAGGCACCTGGGTCACGGGACTTGGCCACGGTCACGTGGCAGAGTGCGTGGGGGGGGGTGCACTCCCGCCTCTCCTCGCGTCCTGCCTACGCTCCTCGGGTAGGTCCCCTTCCTGGGGACCCAGAGGTTTCCATGGGCAGCTTGCTGAGACCGGCAGTGCCCGCTGGGATCCTGACCGTTCACAGCTGGGCCCCGTTGAGGGCGGTGGCGCTCCCTGATTTCCCAGGGTGACGGGTTGAAAAGTTCTTGGCTCACACTGTTCCTGGCCATACCTGGGCCAGGTGGGAGGGCCAAGTCCACACCTGACTGTCCATCCGGGGAGGGGGAGGTGGGGAGGCACAGACACATGGGAAGTCGGTCACTGCTGCCAGCATGTGTTGCTGCAGTCGGAAAAACCCAGGGGCAGCCGCCTGCCCGTGGATTCCGCCTGTCACAGCAGTACTTCCTGAGTACTAGGGTGCTTCTCCAGGCCGCTCAAGTCCTGACCAGAAGCCTGTGGTTTTTCTCTATAGAGTATTTAATGAAAACGTGAAAGGAAACAACACTCCCGTTTGTTGCCATTTGGGGGAATTGGAAGATGATAGGAGAGCTGCTCTGTAGGCCTCGGTTTCTGTGTGTAGCTGGGGAGGGTGCCTGCCTTGGGCGGGGCGGGG